>NC_044306.2:69991989-70291989 GCF_007474595.2 Lynx canadensis
ACTTTTTAAATCCATATTAATAGTATTTTGACAGGGCCACGTTGTCTGATAGGCCAGCATGTGAAGTTAGGTAGCATTGCCTATTTTTACAGGTTCTCAAGCTACTCTGGACCAACGAGTTTTTAAAATTTTGTACCTTATTAGGTGACATGCCATGAAAAGCAAAATAAACTGAGTCAATTCATTAATGTACTTGGGACTCAGAGCCTGATGAAAAATAATTTGAACATGGTATCCTTTGGATACATAGGGTCCTAATGGAGCTGAATTGAAGGGAGAAACAAGATCTCTGGAAAAAAAAACATGAATAAGCTAAAACCTTGGTAATGTGTATTATAGTAAGAGGCACAGCCAGAATATTGCAAGGAAAGGTAGTTCCAGATATATATGACATATGCTTAATATAGTTTCTGCTCATTCAAACTTCTCAGTCCTTCCAGGAGGCAGAATGTAGACTGCATAGAACTACAGTGTTTAATAACGCAGAAGGACGTGACAACAAAAGACAGAAGATTTGGTTTCACTGAGATGCTGTTATCTTTAAGTCTCAACAGGAAAAGTGGCTTCCATCTGAGATTCTAAAATTAACAGGTTACATGTAATTTGCATATTCAATCGCCATACGCACTCTTGATAAACCTTTGGATTTGAGCAGAGTCTATTGGGGAACACTACTTCGGGTGAGCCAAAAGAATCCCACACATTGGTGCTTACTGGCTAACAAGAACTAGGTTATAGCAATTGCATTTAAGTATCTCTCCATGACTTGCTCTCATTTTTTTATCTCTCCTGGGATTGCTGTAGTTTGGACACTTATCTCAAATGGATTTTTTTTTCAAGACTCCTAACTGATAGAATGTCCTTCAGGCTTGTCCATTCCAAGCCATTCTCCACTCTGCTGCCAGAGTAATCTTTATAACTTGAAAATCTGATCAGGTTGCATTAGTGTTTGAATTGCTTCAATGGTGCCCCAGACTTACAAAATTAAAAAGAGATTTCTTTCCAAAAGCCATAAAAACGTGTCTCTCTGGGACTTTTGCAGTTCTCTTTCATAAATTGAGCATGTATGTATAACATATACATGTGGGGTGTATATACTGTATATATATGCCTACATATATACTTACAGTATTTTCCAAACACTTTCTGAGTATCTATTGTTTGCATTTTCCATTAAAGGAGTTTACATTTCCATAAGCAGAGATGAATATTAAACAGATCCTCCTGTAAAAAGCAAATTCTAAAACAATATAGTGATATGATCTGAGAAAAATAAAAGAAAGGTATGAAATGGAGTAACTAACATGGGGAAAGAGAATGGGGGCTATTTCAGATAGGATCGTGAAGGGAGAGCCACCAGAGGAAGTGATGCTGGAGCTAAGACTTGAAGTAATCTATTTATACAAATAGCTGGAGTAAGAGCAGTTCCAGAAGAACGAAGAACATGTGTCAAGACCCTCAAGACTGCAAAGGCCAGAGTTACTGGAATATAGCTGAAAGGGGATGGAGATGATTGGTTCAAGGTTAAATTGAAAAAATCAGCAGGTCCAAATTGTGTATAATAATTATTCAATAAAAAAGAAGAGCGATGACAATAATAATACCATATAACATATACAATATGGCAAATATTATTTCAAAGAAACATTAACTCATTTAATCCTAACAATACCTCTAGGACAAAGGTACTGTTATTAATCACTGTTTTACAAATGAAGAAACTGAACAAAGAGTAAACAAATGGCTTGCCCCAGATAACACAGAAAAAGTCACGACTAGTTAAGTAGTGGAATTGTTAATAACATAACCAGTCAAGCTTTAAAATCCAATCAGCATTCTATAGTATATGTAGGAATTTGTCAGACCAAATAAGTATTTTAATTGCTTCTAAGTGAAAGGAGAAGCTAATGAAAAGTATTAAGCACGGAAGGTAAGAGTTGCCCTTTAAAAAGATTCTTCTGGCCACGTGTGTTTGTTTGAGAGGGGATACTTGCAAAAATGGAAGCAAAAAGGATCAGTTAAAGAACAAATGCAGTCAGTCATTTGTCTAGTAGATAACCATGATTTGGACTAAGTGGTAGCAAGAGAGCTTATGAGAATTCATCAAATTCCAAAGTATCTTGAAGGTGGAGATAAAAGATTTACTGATCAATAAAAATTGATTATGAAATAAGATGATCAAGGAAGACTCTTAATTTTGGCTCACTAAATATATAGATGGTAAGCCCGTTAACATCAGAGGGAAGGGAAGCAAGTTGGAAAGAATGGGAAATAGAGGATTTCTGCTTCGAAAATGTTAAGCTTGGCATGCCTATTGGATATCCAAGTGGAGACTTTAAGTAGAGGGTTGTAAATAAGTATTTGGTGCTCTGGGGAAGGTTGGAACTGAAGATATAAATTTGGGCATCATCAGTATATGGCTAATATGTAAAGCTAAGGGGCCAAGTGAGTTCATGACCTTGAAAGAAAAAAACCATAGTCAATATTCTGGTTTATTTGATATATTCCAAACTTTCCATGATCTCTCATGCCTTTGGATCTTTGCAGGCTGTTAGGCAATTATTTTCTCTGAAAAATATGTTTAATCTAACGTATCTCAAGACTTCCCTCTTCCATAACACTTTTCCTGATTACTTATGAAGAATCAAGGATTGAGGAAAATATTTATTTTATCCATCCATCCATCCACCACCCAACAGGCTTATGCTGCATTATGTTAGCTAACGTATGCTGGAGAGTTTGCTAAGCATTTGGGGATGCCACACTAACACAAAGTACTAAGTCCCCATCTTTTGGAATTCTTTGTCTGAATACATTGTCCAGAGCCATATTCTTTTTTTTAAACTTTGAGTTATAACATGATATACCATTAAAAAATTTAATACGTCTTGGTCAGCATGAAAAATCAGAAATAGAAAAAATAAAATAGAAACTATCAGAGTGTATCATCATAACAATAAGTATTGTTTGTGACTCACCCCCCTAATCCTTACATATGTATCTACTGGACTGAAACACAATGAAGACATTAATATATTTCTTTTATTATGGATAATATTTTTAAAAGTTTGAAAGACATTGTGTTAGACTACTCATCACCTTGCTTACATTTCTTTTCCTCATTTGACTGAACTCTGTCAGGAACCATAGCATTTTATAAAACTTTTACATTTGAATCCTCAGAATATAGCCTCTCTTGTAGATCAGGTAAGCCAATAAATGGTGGGGAAAGATGATTGGAGGGAGAAAAGTCAAAGAAAATGGGAGCATTTGAAGGAGGCAGCACAAAATCATCAGTGAAAGTCAGCCTCTGCAGTCCTAATTGGTTAGCCAAACACTAACTCCAGAAACGGATATATCCTAATAACTGATTGCACCACAGAATAAAAGAACACCAGGGTATCAAATAAAAAGAAAGCCTTTTAATGTCCTGTCCTGCATTATATAAAAGACTGAATTTTTGTCTTATAATACCAATTCCATTTCTGTTCTGAAAAATAAATAAATATTAAATGGTTGTTACTTGCTTAGTACCTGAATAATTTATGTGAAATGCTACCCTCTCGGCCAATGTACATCTATGATTTGTAGATAACTTCTACATCCTTAGTGACAATTAACATTCTTAGCAGGAAGAAGACTACCTTTAAGTGGAATGCTTGAATGAGAAAATAGAAAAGAATTCAAACTATGGTTACTTTATGACAAGGACATTTCATTGCCAGGAAGCATGGTAACAGCTTTTATCTTGATTTAGTCCTTGTTTTCAATTCTTTCATTAAGTCCAAATTTCAAGTAATAGGCCATAAATATGCATTTTTAAAATTTAATCTTTTTCTACATAAAATATTTATTTCCTATGTCTTTTGAACTAGAACACTATTTGTTCATGTGCGTTTATATTTAAACACCATCTTGACCACAAACTGAAGTTATAGAAAAATATTTGTAGGCCACTTGGTTTTGCTTAGAAACTATTTTCCTGAGAGCTTTGATAAGAAAATGTACTTATTACTTTCACAGTATTCCTAGAAAAGAAAGCTAGTGTAAAAAAAAATCAGCTCTGAATATATGAGGGGCTTGATAATGGGAAGAAGGAAAAAAGGGGAGGGAGAGACAGAGGATGAGACCAAAAAGAAACCAAAGAAGTAGGAGGGGGTGGGGAGCAGTGAAAAGCATATTTAACATCTACATCTTGCCACTTCTTCCAACTTATTCCAAAACAACAACCATAGTAATAAAGTTTGACCTAGAAACAGAAATAGGAAACACCCTAAAATGGTTAAAATGCTTTAACACACTCCATTCCTAAGAAGGCATTCATATGAAATTGCAGCATATTAGAGTTTTTCTAATTATAGACCAAAATAATTATTCTTTGAAAATTGGATTATAGGTATCAGCAAGCATAGTGGTGACAATGAGGCATATACATACAATGGGGGTATGGATGTGCTGGAGAAAGAATACTGTGTTCCTGTGTATTCCTTCCCAGAAGAAAATGATTTTCCTTTGGTTAAGAGACCGTAGGGCTGGGGAAGAGACTAAGTGAACTACATAACCTGAGATGAAGCAGGGGTGGGAAGTTTCAGGTATACAAAAGTTAAAGTGACTGTCCCCTTCCCTACTCCCGCTACCCACATGTATTTGTTTAAATAGTTACATAACATATTTGGCACATTGATTGGTATATAGGTAGCACTCAATGAGTGTTAGATAGTTTCTTGCATGGATTAAAATTGAAGAACTTGGTGCAACTCCCTAGAAGGTGGAGAGAGGTCCAAGAATGAAGTAGATAGAATAATGGTCTCCCAAAGATGTCTGCATCTTAACCCTCAGGACCTGAGATGTGTTTTGGTATCTGACAAAGGGGAATTAGGTTGCACATGGCGTTATGGTTGCTAATTTTTGTTTTTAAAAATAGAGATTATTCTGGATTAATTGGTGGGCCCAAGGTAATCACAAGGATCTTTAGAGTGGAAGAAAAAGGCAGGAGAGTCAGACTAATGTGATTAGAGACAGACTCAGTGCACCTTTACTTGTTTTGCAGATGCATGAAGGGGAGAGGATTCAAGGGATATGGGTAGCTTCTAGAAGCTGCAAAAGCAAGCAGATGGATTCTCCCTTAGGGACTCCAGGAAGTAACACAGCTCCGTTGATGCCTTGATTTTAGCCCAGTGAGACTTTGTACCAGGATTTTGACTGGCAGAACCATAAGATAAGACATTTTATGTGGGATTAAGCCACTAAATCTGTGCTAAATTATTACAGAAATAGTAGAAAACTAACACAATGAGTAAGTAAACTTATAGAAATCTACAGAAGTGATTTTGCTAGTAATGTTCAGGCAAAGTGTAAACAGATCTCAGAGGGGATGATAGGCATCTATTTAAAGTTTTATATCCTTTTTAAAAAAAGTGATTACACTAGAGTTAACATGTAGTGTTTTATTAGTTTCAGGTGTACAAAATAGTGATTCAACAATTCTTTACATTACTCAGTGCTCATCTGTGATAAAGTGTATTCTTAATCTTCCCTGGTAATCATCAAATTGTTTTCTATAGGTAAGAGTCTGTTTTGGATTTGTTTCTTTTTTTTTTTCTTCATTCATTTGTTTTGTTTCTTAAATTTCACATATGAGTGAAATCATACAGTATTAACCTTTCTTTGGCAATGTATTTCACTTAGCATTATACTCTCCAGATCCATCCATGTTGTTGCAAATGGCAAGATTTCATTCTTTTTTTTATGTGTGAGTAAAATTCCGTTGTATATATAGCCTTTATTATGTTGATGTATGTTCTCTCTAAACCTACTTTGTTGAGGGTTTTTATCATGACTGGATGTTGTACTTTGCAAATACTTTTTC
Source organism: Lynx canadensis (assembly GCF_007474595.2). Classification (NCBI taxonomy): domain Eukaryota; kingdom Metazoa; phylum Chordata; class Mammalia; order Carnivora; family Felidae; genus Lynx; species Lynx canadensis. The sequence continues at coordinate 69,997,859 of NC_044306.2, forward strand.
GTGTGTGTGTGTGTGTGTGTGTGTGTGTGTGTATACACATTTCTTTATTCATTTATCTATCGATGAACACTTGGTCTGCTTCCATGACTTGAATATTTGTAAATAATTCCAAAATAAACATAGGGGTGCATATGTCTTTTTGAGTTAATTTTTTTGAATTCTTTGGGCAAATACCAAATGGTGGGATTACTGGATCATGGGTAATTTTATTTTTAATTTTTTGAGGAGCCTCCATACCGTTTTCACAGTAGCTGTATCAGTTTGCATTCCCACCAACAGTGCATGAGGGTTCCTTTTTCTCCACATCTTTGCCAATACTTGTTTCTTATAGTTTTCATTTTAGCCATTCTGACAGGTGTAAAGTGCTATCTCATTGTGGTTTTGATTTGCATTTCCCTGATGATGAGTGATGTTGAGCATCCTTTAATGTGTGTGTTGGCCATTTGGATCTCTTCTTTGGAGAAATGTCTGTTCATGTCTTCTGGCTATTTTTATATTGGATTATTTATTTTTGTGTGTATGTTGAATTGTATAAGTTTTTATGTATTTTGGATTCTAACACTTTATCAAATATGTCATTTGAAAGTCTCTTCTCCAAGTCAGTAAGTTGTCTTTAATTTTGTTGATTGTTTCCTTTGCTGTAAAGAAGGTTTTTTTTTTTATTTTAATGTAGTCCCAATAGTTTATTTTTGCTTTTGTTTCCTTCAGCCCAGGAGACATGTTTAGAAAAATGTTGTTATGACCAATGTCAGAAAAATTACTGCTCTCTTCTAGGATTTTTACAGTTTCAGGCATCACATTTAGGTCTTTAATCCGCTTTGAGTTAATTTTTGTAATCTTAATTTTTGTTAAGATAGTGGTTCAGTTTCATTCTTTTGCATGTAGCTGTCCAATTTTCCCAATACCCTTTGTTGAAGAGACTTTTTCCCATTGCATATTCCACCCTCCTTTTTGAAGATTAATTCACCATGTAACTGTGGGTTTATATCTGGACTCTCTATTTTGTTACATTGATCAATGTGTCTAATTTGTGCCAGTACCATATTGTTTTGATTACTACAGCTTTGCAGTATATCTTGAAATCTGGAATTGTGGTACCTCCAGTTTTGTTCTACTATATCAAGATTGCTCAGGCTATTCAGAGTCTTTTATGGTTCCATACAAAATTTAAGACTAGTTGTTTTAGTTCTGTGAAAAATGCTGTTGGTATCTTGATACAGATTGCATTAAATCAGTAGATTGCTTTGGGTGGTATAGACATTTTAACAATATTTGTTCCTTCAATCCATGAAATTGGAATGTCTTTCCATTTCTTTGTGTCATCTTCAATTTCTTTTATCAGGTGTTTCATAGTTTTCAGAGTACAATTCTTTCACCTGTTCAGTTAAGTTTATTTTCAAGTATTTTATTATTTTTGATGCAATGTCAAATGGGATTTTTTCTTAATTTCTGTTTCTGCTACTTCATTATTAGTGTAGAGAAATGCAATGGATTTCTGTATAGTTATTTTGTATATTTCTGTATATTTATTTTGTGACCTTAATGAATTCATTTATCAGTTCTAACAGTTTTTTGGTGGAGTCTTTTGGAGGTTTTCTATATGTAGTATCATGCCATCTACAAATAGTGAAAATGTTACTTATTCATTAGCAATTTGGATGCCTTGCATTCCTTTTCCTTGTCTGATTACTATGGCTAGGACTTCTAGTACTATGTTGAATAAAGGTTGTGAGAGTGGACATCTGTGTCTTGTTCCTGATCTGAGAGGGAAAGCTCTGTTTTTCACCATTGAGTATGATGTTAGCTGAGGGTTTTTTATATACGGTCTTTATTGTGTTGAGGTATGTTCCCTCTAAACCTACTTTGTTGAGGGTTTTTATCATGAACGTATGTTGTACTTTGTCAAATACTTTTTCCTGTGACTAGTAAAATGATCATATGGCTTTTATCCTTTCTCTTATTGATGTGATGTATTACATTGATTGATTTATGAATATTGAACCCTTGCACCCCTTGCACCGTGAGAATAAATCCCACTTGACCGTGGTGCATGAGTTTTTTTAAAGGTATTGTTGGATTTAGTTTGTAATATTTTGTTGAGGATTTTTTCATCCTGCAGAGATATTGTCCCGTAGTTCTCTTTTTGTAGTATCTTTATCTGGGTTTGGTATCAGGGTAATGCTGGCCTCATAGAATGCATTTAGAAGTTTTCCTTCCTCTTTTATTTTTTGGAATATTTTGAGAAGAATAAGTATTAATTCTTCTGTAAATGATTGGTAGAATTCACTTGTGAAGATGTCTGGCCCTAGGCTTTTGTTTGTTGGGAGTTGTTTGATTACTGATTCAATTACATTGCTAGTGATCAGTCTGCTCAAATCTCCTATTTCATCATGATTCAGTTTTGGGTGGTTATATGTCTCTAGGAATTTATCCATTTCTTGTATGTTGTCCAATTTGTTTTACATATATTTTTTCATAATACTTTCTTGCAATCCTTTATATTTCTATGGTGTTGGTTTTTATTTCTCCTCGTTTATTTCTGATTTTGTTTATTTGAGTCCTCTCATTTCTCTCTCCTTATGTCTCTTCTCTCTCTCTCTCTCTCTCTCTCTCTCTCTCTTTTGGATGAGTCTAGCTCTTTATGTCTCTCTCTTCTCTCTCTCTGTCTCTCTCTCTTTTGGGTGAGTCTAGCTAAGGTTTATCGATCTTGTTGATCTTTATAAAGAACCATCTCTTGGTTTCATTGATCCGTTCTATTGTTTTTTGTTTTTTGTTTTTGTTTCTAATTTGTTTATTTCTGCTCTAATCTTTATTGTATCCTTCCTTCTATTGGTTTTATGTTTCTTCTTTTTTTTTTTTTAGCTCTTTTGGTATAAAGTTAAATGTTTTTACTTCTTGAAGTAGGCCTATATATATTGCTATATACTTCCCCCTCAGAACAGCTTTTGCTGCATGCCAAAGATTTTGGAACATAGTGTTTTCATTTTCATTTGTTTCTATGTATTTTTCAATTTCCTCTTTGACTTCTTGGTTGACTCATTCATTGTTTTGTAGCATGTTATTTAAACCCCATGTATGTGTTCTTTCTAGATTTTTTTCTTGTATTGATTTCTAGTTTCATAGCACTGTGGTTGGGAAAGATGCATGACACGACTTAGATTTTTTGAATTTGTTGAGACTTGATTTGTGGCCTAAAATGTGATCTGTTCTGGAGAATATTCCATTGCACTTGTAAAGAAAGTGTATTCTGCTGTTTAAGGATGGAATGTTCTGAATATATCTGTTAGATCCATCTGATCCAATGTATAATTCAATGACACTGTTACCTTTTTTTCTGTTTAGATGATCTATCTATTGATGTAAGGGGGGGTGTTAAAGTCCCCTACTATTATTATTTTACTATTGATTACTTCTTTCTTGCTTGTTATATAACTGCTTTATGTATTTGAGTTCCTCCATGTTGGATGCATTATTATTTATAATTGTTTTATCTTTTTATTGGTTTGTTCCCTTTATGAATATATGTTGTCCTTTTTTTGTCTTTTGTTACAGTCTTTGTTTTAAAGTCTATTTTGCCTGATATGAGTATTCCTACCCTGTTTTCTTTTCACTTCTATTTGCATGATAAATGCTTTTTCATCCCTTTACTTTCTACCTGCATGTGTCTTTAGGTCTGAAATGAGTCTCTTGTAAGCAGCATATAGATGGGTCCTGCTTTTCTTATCCATTTTGTTATCCTATGTTTCTTGATTGGAGTGTTAAGTCATTTTCCATTCAAACTAATTATTGATAGTTGTGTACTTATTGCCAATTTGTTACTTTATTGTTGTTTTTGTAGTTGTTCTCTGTTCCTTTCTTATCTTGCTCTTTTCTCTCACAGTTTGCTGACTTTCTTTAGTGATATACTTGCATTCCTTTTTTCTTTATTGTTTTTATTTTTTTGCATATCTATTATTGGTTTTTGATTTGTGGTTACCATTAGGTTTGTACATAACGTCTTATACATATCACAATCTATATTAAGTTAATGGTTGCTTATTTTGAACCTATTCTTTACTCTTTTTCCACCCCACACTCCTACATTTGAGACATATGGTCTCATACTTTCCATTCTTTTATTTTGTGAATCCCTTGACTGATTTTTATAGAGATACTTAGTTTTACTGATTTTGAGCTTCTTACTCTTATTTCTACTTATGGTCTTTACTTTCCACTTGAAGGGTCCCTTTTAACATTTCCCGTAGGACTGTTAAAAAATGTTTTTAATGTTTATTTACTTTTTGAGAGAGACAGGGAGTGAGTGGGGGAAGGGCAGAGAGAGAGGGAGACAAAGAATGTGAAGTAGGCTCCAGGCTCTAAGCTGTCAGCACAAAGCCCAACATGGGGCTTGAAATCACAAACTACGAGATCATGACCTCAGCTTAAGTCAGACACATAACTGACTGAGCCACCCAGGCACTCCCTGTAGGACTGTTTTAGTAGTCATAAATTCCTTTCACGGTTGTTTGTCTAGGAAATGCTTTTTTCTCTCCTTCTCTTCTGAATTATAGCCTTGCTGGAGAAAGTATTCTTGGCTGCAGGTTTTCTCTTTCAGCACTTTGAATATATCATGCCACTCCCTTCTGGCCTGCTGTGTTTCTGTTGAAAAATTAGCTGATAGCCTTATGGGTGTTTCCTTGTATGTAACTGTTTTCTATTCTCTTGTTGCTTTTAAAATTCCAAATTTATCACTACTTTTTGCCATGTTAATTACTATGTGTCTTGGTATGGATCTCCTTGGATTGACTTTTGGGGGTCTCTCTGTGCCTCCTGGACCTGATTTTCTGTTTCCTTCCCCACAATCAGGAAGTTTTCAGCTATTATTTTTTCAAATAAATTTTCTGCCTCCTTTTCTCTTTCTTCTGGGATCCCTATAATGCAAATGTTACTTTGCTAGTTAGTGTCCCTGAGTTCCCTAAGTCTATTTTCATTTATTTGTTTATTTTTTTAATTAATTTATTACTTAATTTCTCTCTTATGTTCAGTTTGATTGATTTCTATTACTCTGTTCTCCAGGGTGCTGAACCATTTTTCTGATTCTTCTAGTCTACTATTTCTTCCATCTAATATATTTTTAATTTCAGTTATTGAATTCTTCATCTCTGATTTTTTAAAAAAATCTTTTCTATCTCTTTTTTCAGGGTCTCACTGAGGTCCTCCACTCTTTTCTAAAGTCCAATGAGTATCTTTATGACCATTACTTAAATTCTCCGTCAGGGATCTTACTTATCTTCATTTCATTTAGTTTTCTTGCTGTTATTTTGTCCTGTTCTTTTATATGGGACGTATTCCTCTATCTCCTCATTTCTTCCAGCTCTGTGTTTCTGTTTCTATGTGTTAGGACAGTCAGTTACGACTCCTGCTCTTGAAAGTAGTGGCCTTATGAATAAAGTTTTGTATTTGTAAAGATATGGTATAACTTAAAAATTTTTAAGTTATAAATTTTCTTTTGTGTTCTATCTGTTGTAAGGGTTAAAAATTGTATTTAAACTTGCTGCAATCTGTCATCAGCTCCTACTCTGTCACCTCCTTCACTATTTCTGCCCTCAGACCAGTATCACTGCTATGAATGCATATGCATATGCATACACATTCATCACACACACTTTAATCTTTTTTTTTTAATATTTGATGACACTGGTGTCACATTATAACATTAACAAATTCTTTATTTCTTGAAATTCTTTTTTTCTTTTGCATCAAAAATACTATGCTTTCTTTTTTTTTCTTTTCCTCTCTCACCACTCTTCATTTTTTAGTTTATCTTCCTTAACATTTTTATTGTTCCAAGGAATGGAGACTCACTCACAGTAATTAAAATACTATGAACAGAATATTCCTTAAATATATAGAAGGCAGTGAGAGAGATAGGAAATCATAGAAATACTAGATTAGAAAGTGTAGGAATTTCAGGTCTAATGGACACTGAAACTAAACAATCTAGAACCTTGGAAGTAGAAATTTGTGAATCTTTAAAGTTCCTCCATTTACAAAGCAGGTACTCCCAGTCCCTAATATATATATTTATGTCTTCTAACTTCTCTTATGATCAGCTTTTTTTTTAAATTTTTAACGTTTATTTATTTTTTTGAGACAGAGAGAGACAGAGCATGAATGGGGGAGGGTCAGAGAGAGAGGGAGACACAGAATCCGAAACAGGCTCCAGACTCCGAGCTGTTGGCACAGAGCCCGATATGGGGCTCGAACTCACAGACCATGAGATCATGACCTGAGCCGGAGTTCTAGGCTCAACTGACTGAGCCACCCAGGCACCCCTTATGATCAGCTTTTTAAATAGACTTGTTTTTTTTACTTTAATTATTTTTACTTCTTTTATTATTTATTTATTTATTTATTTATTTATTTATTTATTTATTTATTTTTGGAGAGAGAAGAGAGTGAGCATGAGCAGCAGAGGGAGAGAGAGAATCTTAAGCAGACTCAATCCAATGACCCCGAAATCATGGCCTGAGCTGAAATCAAGAGTTGGATACTCAACTGACTGAGCCATCCAGGTGCCCCAAATAGACTTTATTTTTTAGAGCAGTTTTAGGCCATAGCAAAATAAAGCTGAAGATACAGATTTACCATGTACTTCCTGCCTGCACATATGCATAGCCTCCTCCATTATCAATAGTCCCCACCATGGCAGTACATTTGTTACAACTGATGAACCCACATAGTTACATTATTATTACTTAGAGACTACTATTACTACTTAGACAGTAAGTAGTTGATGAGGTTCACTGTTGATGTTCTACATTCTATAAGTCTGGACAAATGCATAATAACATGTGTCTACCATTATAATGTAATAGTGTGTCTTTTGTAGAGTAGAAAAGTTTTGTTTTCATAAAGGCCAGGTTATGAATTCTTTGTTTCATGGATTGTTATTATGTCTAAAAAGTCATCCCAGACCTAAGGTCATCTAGGTTTTCTCCTCTGTTAACTTCTAGTTTTATAGTTTTGAATTTTACATTTAGATCTGTAATCCATTTTGAGTTAACTTTTGCGAATGGCGTATGGTCTGTGTCCAGATTCTTTTTTCTTTTCTTTTGTTTTCTTTTGTTTTCTTTTGTTTTCTTTTCTTTTCTTTTTTTTTTCTTTTCCTTTCCTTTCCTCTCCACTCCTCTCTGTCTGTCTTTCTTTTCTTTCTTTCTTTCTTTCTTTCTTTCTTTCTTTCTTTCTTTCCCCTTCCCTTTCCTTCCCTTCTCTCCCTCTCTCTCTCTCTTTTTCTTTCTTTTCCTTTTTTTGCATATGTCTGTTTAATTGTTTAAGCACCATTTGTTGAAAATACTCTCATTGTGGGGCACCTGGGTGGCTCAGTTGGTTGAGCGTCCAACTTCGGCTCAGGTCATGATCTCACTTTTCGTGGGTTCAAGCTCTGCGTGGGGCTCTGTGCTGACAGCTCAGAGTCTGGAGCCTGCTTTGGATTCTGTATCTCCCTCTCTCTCTGCCCCTCCCCTGTTCATGCTCTGTCTGTCTCTCTCAACAGTAAATAAATATTAAAAAAAGAAAAAAGAAAAGACTATCATGTCTACATTGTATTGCCTTTACTCCTTTGTCAAAGATTAGTTAACTTTATTTATATAGGTCTATTTCTGGGCTCTGTTCTGTTCTGTTCTGTTCATTATTGGTCTATTCTTCCAACAGTACTCTACTGTCTTTCTTATTGTAGCTTTGTAGTAAATCATAAAGTCCAGTAATGTTAGTCCTCCAAATTTGCTCTTCTCCAGTATTATTGTCTCTTCTAAAATTACCTCTCCATATAAATTTTAGAATCAGTTTACCAATATCTACAAAATAACTCGCTGGAATTTTGATTGGGATTACAGTTAATCCATAGATCAATTTAGGAAGAACTGGAATCTTAACAGTATTGAGTCTTCCTGTCTAAGAACAAGGAATATCTCTTCATGTATTTTGTTCTTTTGTTTGTTTTTGTTCATCAGACTTTTGTAGTTTTCCTCATATAGATCTTGTACATATTTTGTTAGGTTTATGCCTAGTTATCTCATTTGGAAGGGTGTAAATAATACTGTTTTTTAATTTCGATATCCATATGTTGTTGCCAATATATAAGAAAGTAGTTGACTTTTGTATATTAACATTGAATCCTGCAATCGTGCTATAACTTATTCATTCCAGAAAATTTTTTGTCTCTTCTTTTCAATTCTCTGCATAGATAATCATGCCATTTGCCAAAACAGTTTTATTTCTTCCTCCACAATCTATGCGCCTTTGTTTCCTTTTCTTGCTTTCCTGTATTAGCTAGGAGTACCAGCACTGCTTTCACTGCATCACACTAATTTTGATAGGTTGTGTTTTCATTTTCATTTAGTAAAAACATTTAAAAAATTCTCTTGAGTTCTTTTTTCACCCATGTGTTGCTTAGAAACATACTGATTAGTCTCCAACTATTTGGGGTTTCTTTAGCTATTATTCTGTTATTTATTTCTACTTTAATTCCATTGTGGATGGACAGTAGACATTATATGATCTATCTTTTTAAGTTATTATATGGCCCAGAATGTGGTCTACCTTGGTGAATGTTCCATGTGAGCTTGAGAAAAATGTGTATTCTGCTATTGTTGGATGAGGTTGTCTATATTTGTCCATTATATCCAGTTGATTGATTGTGTTACTGAGTTCAGCTATATCCTTACTGATTTTCTGCTTGCTGGCTGTGTCCACTTCTGATAGAGAAGTGTTGGAGTTTCCAACTATAATAGTGGATTTATTGATTTCAACTTGCAGTTCTATCAGTTTTGTCTCACATATTTTTATCCTCTGTTGTTAAGAAAATGCATGTTAAAGATTATTATGTCTTCTTAGAGAACTGAACACTTTATCATTACACAATGCCACTCTTTATTCCCAATAACTTTCCTTGGTCTGAAGTCAGCTATGTCTGAAATTAATAAAGCTACTCCTGCTTTCTTTTCATTGGCATTATCATGGTTTATCTTTCTACATCCATTGACTTCAATATTTATATGTCTTTATATCTAAAATGGGTTTCTTGCAGACAACAGATAGTTGAGTCTTGTTTTTTGATTCATTCTGACAATCTCTTTTAATTGGTGTATTTAGACTATTGAGTTCACAGTGATTATTCATATATTGAATTGATGTCTGCCAAATTTGCTACTCTTTTCTATTTTCCGTCCTTGTGTTTTGATTCTATTTTTGCTTTCCACTCATCTTCTTTTTTACAGAAGTTTTAATTGAACATTGTATATGATTCCATTTTCTCTTTCTTAGCATATCAGTTATACATTTTTTAAAAAAACGTTTTTAGTAGCTGCCCTAGAGTTTGCAATATACATTTACAATTAATCCAAGTCCACTTTCAAATAACACCATACCATTTATCAGGTTATGTATTTTATAATAGCAAAATAAGGCTTATTCCTCCCTCCCATCCCTTGTATTATTGCTGTCATTCATTTTGCTTATATAAAAGTATATATATATATATAATATATATATATGATTGAATATATAATGTATATTGTATGTATATAATGTACATATGTAATATATATCATATATGCTTGTAATATATGTAATATATCATATATATGATTGAATATATTACGTATATTATATATATGCATATAATGTGCATATATATGTAAGACATGTTATATATATATGTATATGATTGAATATATAATGTATTGTTGTTATCATTATTTTGAACAAATTGTTATCTATTACATCAACTAAGAATAAAAGTTTTTATTTACCTTCACTTATTCTTTCTCAGATGCTCTTTCTTCTTTTTGTAGATGTGAGTTTTTGACCTATGTCAAAACTTTCTCTAAAGACCTTCTTTTAACATTTGTTATAAGGCAGGTCCACTGGCAACAAATTTTCAATTTTTGTTTCTTTGAAAAAGCCTTTATTTCTCCTTCAGTTTTAAAGGATAATTACATTAGACCCACAGTTCTGTGTGTGTGTTTTTTTTTCTTTGATCAACACTTTAAATATTTCGTTCTGGTCTTGTCTTGCTTGGATGGTTCCTGATAAAAAGTTGGATGTAATTGTTATCTTTGCTCCTCCACAAGTAACGTGTCCTCCCTGCCCCTGACATCTTTTAGTATTTGTCTTTGATTTCTGTAGTTGAAAATAATTTTTTTCAATATATGAAATTTATTGTCAAATTGGTTTCCATACAACACCCAGTGCTCATCCCAAAACGTGTCCTCCTCAATACCCATCACCCACCCCCCATCAACCCTCAGTTTGTTCTCAGTTTTTAAGAGTCTCTTATGCTTTGGCGCTCTCCCACTCTAACTTCTTTTTTTTTTTTTCCTTCCCCTCCCCCATGGGTTTCTGTTAAGTTTCTCAGGATCCACATAAGAGTGAAAACATATGGTATCTGTCTTTCTCTGTATGGCTTATTTCACTTAGCATCACACTCTCCAGTTCCATCCACGTTGCTACAAAGGGCCATATTTCATTCTTTCTCATTGCCACGTAGTACTCCATTGTGTATATAAACCACAATTTCTTTATCCATTCATCAGTTGATGGACATTTAGGCTCTTTCCATAATTTGGCTATTGTTGAGAGTGCTGCTATAAACATTGGGGTACAAGTGCCCCTATGCATCAGTACTCCTGTGTCCCTTGGGTCAATTCCTAGCAGTGCTATTGCTGGGTCATAGGGTAGATCTATTTTTAATTTTTTGAGGAACCTCCACACTGTTTTCCAGAGTGGCTGCACCAGTTTGCATTCCCACCAACAGTGCAAGAAGGTTCCCGTTTCTCCACATCCTCTCCAGCATCTATAATCTCCTGATTTGTTCATTTTGGCCACTCTGATCGGATGGCCAACAGGCACATGAAAAGGTGCTCAACGTAGCTCCTCATCAGGGAAATACAATTCAAAATCACACTCAGATATCACCTCACGCCAATCAGAAAATAATATTTTTTTTTACTATTTTCCTGCTTGTTATTCTCTGTGCTTTCTAGATCTGTGGTTTGGTGTCTGACTGTATTTTGGAGAAATTCTCAGTCATTACTGTGTCAAATGTTTGTTCTCTTTTTCTCTCTTCCTTCTTTTGGAAATCCCAGTATGCGTAAATTAACACCTTTTGTAGTTGTCCCACCAGTCTTGGATATTTGGATATTTCAGCATTTTGTTTTGTTTTGTTTTCAGTCATTTTCCTCTTTGTTTATTAGTTTTGTCAGTTTCTACTGAGATACCCTCAAGCTCAGATATTATTTTCTCAGTTGTTCCTAGCATCCTAATGAGCTCATTAAAGGCATTCTTCATTCTTGTTACAGTGGTTCTGATCTCTCACATTTGTTTCTGGTTCTTCTTAGGATTTCCATCTCTCTTACATTGTCCATCTGTTTTTGCATGTTGTCTGCTTTATGCATCTTAAAAATAGTTGCTTTAATTCCTGGTCTCATAATTCCAACCTCCCTGCCATATCGGAATCTGGTTCTGATGGTTACTTTGTCTTTTCAAACTGTGTTTTTTTGCCTTTTACTATGTCTTGTAGTTTTTCTTTGATTGCCAGACTTGATATACTGGGTAAGAGGAACTTACGTAAACAGGCTATTAGTAATGTGGTGGTAAGATGTGCAGGAGGAAATGTGCTCTATAGACCTACGATTAGGTCTCAGTCTTTTAGCGGGTCTGTACCTTTGGACTGTGAACTTCCCTGCTCCCCCTTAGATCAGAGAGGATGGTTAAAGCCAGCTTGAATTGGGCATTTTTCTTCTCCCAGATCAGTTAGGCTCTGATAAAAACCCTACCTAGCAGGTTAGGATCTGGTTAATTAGTTTCTCCTGAGGGCTGATTTTAAGGGGAACAGAGTGGTCTGGCATACTTCAAAATGGTTCCTTTTCTCCTCCACCTGAACGAAGCCTAACGATATTTTCCCTAATATATACTGTGAGAATCTGGTTGAGCTCCTGGAGGTAAAATTCACTAATGTATGCCTCCCGCCCCCACACATTGACTGGGTACCCCTGGAACTTTTATCTCTCAGACTTGTCCATCTTGAGGCCTTGATTATTTTATCAGTTACAATTCAAGTTTCCCTACTTTAGCAGTGGTTTCCATGGAGATTTTTGCTCAAGGGTTTCTGCGCTGGAGTGTTGCAATGCTCCCTATTCTTTTGTTGATACCTCCAATTTTAGAGGGAGCAAATTGCCTATGAAGTCACTTCTTTGACAAATCTAAAAAGAGTTGTTGACTTTTCAGTTTGTTTACCTTTTTAATTGTTAGGACAGCAAAGTGACTTCCTCCAGTAGTGATGGATGAGAAACTGGAAATCCTCATGACTACTTTTTCTACTCTGCTTTCTTTATTGTCTAGCATCTGATTACTTCTAAGTTTGACACATTCTAGTCAAAAGATCAGTCATGGCCTCTCATTAATTTGAGAGTTATTTATTTACCATCTACTTTATGTCAGGCATAGGAACTGAGGAAAAATGATTATTAACAAGATGGAAAACATATCAAGCTTCTTAGAACTTAGTTTTCTTTTAAAGAATAATTCCAGGGGCGCCTGGGTGGCTCAGTCAGTTGAGGGTCCGACTTCCGCTCAGGTCATGATCTCACAGTCTGTGAGTTCGAGCCCCATATCGAGCTCTGTGCTGATGGCTCAGAGCCTGGAACCTGCTTCCGATTCTGTGTCTCCCTCTCTCTCTGCCTCTTCCCTGCTCATGCTCTGTCTCTCTCTGTCCAAAAATAAATAAAAACATTAAGAAAAAAAAATTTTAAAGAATAATTCCAAAATAAAAACTAGCTACACATATTTAATGGCAATGATTTTGATGATGTTGCCATTTACTGAGCTAGTGGAGATTATTGCAGCAAGAAGTTTGAGGAGCCGAAGAGTTTCATTTTTGACACATTATTTCTGAAATACCAATTTGACATGCAAGGGGCCAGGTCAAATAGACATTTGGATACGTGGATACCAGCTGCCTTATCTACTCCATGTTTCTCAATTCAAATATCCAAGCAGAAGATTTTTTTTCCTTAAAACTTTTTAACAGTCCCCTTATCTGTGTATATTCTAGCTTCCTTTGAGTCATTTCCACAGTCATGACTAACATTGTCCCCACAGTTCTTGATTTCCCTACACAAGGAATAATATTACCTTTGTAGGCACACATATATGGGTTCCAGTACTGATGTCGTCAAGAATTTAAAAATATTTTTGATCTCTAACCTCAGTTTTCTTACATTCCAAGACATCTAATAATACCCACTAGATTTTGTGAACGTTAAATGTGGTAAGTATATGGAACTACCTGACCCATAATATAGAATTTTGTTCATATTAAAAGATTAATTCAATCATACACATTATAATTTTGATTTGTTTAGTCTTTGTATCTATAACAAGAATCTCTTGTTCTGGCTGTAAGATTTTTGATTACCTAGTATGTAAATGAACTTGGGGAGTTAAATGGGTTCTGAAATCCTAATAGAACTGTATTTCTAACACAGAAGAAACAATGCACCAACATGATTTTAAGATTGTAATATATAATATAATACAGGCTGTGGTTAGGCCACTGTTCTTTTGGGAAACCCAATGGACTAGTAGAAGTAGTCGTAGTGACTGATCTTTCCTTTTGTCCTTTCTAAGTAGCATTCAAATTTCATTTTATAGATTTTCTTTTTCCCCTTTGGACCTATTTAGATGGCACTGTAATCCAAAGTCACATCCCTTAAGCTAGGAAGTGAGACTTTTCCTTTATGGGATATTAATCTTAAACAAGGTAATATATAGACTGAAAAACATTGGTGTTCAAATCAAAGGTTACATGTTCAATAGATTGCTCTTGCTAAAGCTTGAGCTTACTCTATTGTGCCGTGGGCTCGCAATATGCTTCCCACAAATTTCCTTTGGTATAAGCTAGCCAGAATAGTATCCTATGCTCACAGAGAGTAGTAACTGATAAAAATATTGTTGTGCATATCTTAAAAGTGTGAGTCCTTTAGATACATGAGTCTTGACAAAATGAAGATAGATTTCTTGGTGCTAAAAGATGGGAGCAGAAATTTCTTATTTGAGGAGTGCCAGAATTCAAAGTGTTGAGAGACTAAAATCTATGCAGGAAAGGCAGGGAAATGCAAGAAAGAAGTTCAGAAAGTCATCAAATTAAATTGGACTGCAGGAAGATGTCAACGCCAGAAGTACGGTGGTGGGAATTTGTGTCCAAGAAGAGTCAGGGCTAATAGAGTAGGCATGAAGGACAGGGAAAGATAAAACATAAATCCAAGAACATAGAAATTTTTCTCAGGTTGCCTCTGAAGGTTTGTGAATTTATAGGGAAGGGAGCCAGGATAGCTTTATTTATCTTAAAGTGCTTGGGGAAACTATCTGTTAAATGAAACAAGATCTTTCTTTCATCCAGGTTAATCTATAGATGTATTTTCTCCCCCATGCCTTTACCCTTGGAGATTCTTTGCTTAAAGACAACTTGAGTTTACTTCTTCCTTATGACAACCATTCCTTCCCTCTGCCTCAAGGTACATATTTTGAGTTTTCATTCACATTTCACTTCATTTTAATTGGTGTTATAATGCTTTCTATACCATAACCCCAGTTATCAATGCTACTTTTCTGCTACAACTTTATTTCTATATCAAGCTATAATGTTTTTGACTAAAAAAGCATTTCCTTTTTAATACTAAAAAATTTCCTTTACCACATTTATAAGGTACACAGGGTATAACAGAGTGCCATGACATAATGTGTGCTTAGTTTCAAAGAAACTTTCAGTTAAATTTAAGGAGTTACTATTTAGGTTCCACCCCCAACCGAAGGTGTATTTTTTTTTTTATTAGACTAGGGGAATGGTAGAACTTCTCCATCATGTAGGTGGTATAAAAATTCACAGTAAAGTTTAAGGTTATTTTTCTTCTGAGACATTTGAAAATAAATATGAGTTTTTCTGAGAACTTCTAGACAGTTTGATATTAACAGCATATTTTATAATATTTGGTACTGTACAATGTAGGATTTTAAAACTTAACAAATGGCACCACGATCCATTTCCTTCATACTTAGCAAGGAGATTTTTGCAAGTTTTTCCTCACTGGCAGAAAAAAAACCAGAATGTTAGTTACGATCATGTATTTCGACACCATAAGTCTACGTGCAATTTAACTACAAATGCATATATTTGGCATAAAATATCTTCTTTTGACTATAACAGAAAACTCCAGCACTTATAGTTATTATGCATAGGGATTTTTGAATGCTATTCTTTCAAATAAGAATTATATAAATAAACACTGATGCAGGGATCTTTAAAAATCTATGTTCGCTGCTACAATTCCATGCAGAGCTTTCTAAAGCCTTCCTGGCACTTCTTTTTTGGTAATACATGAGTAAATTTAAGCTATTTGGAGCTTATAGAGATTATATCAGAAGTCATCTGCAGAGTGTCAGCAGTTTTGAAAGAGGTAGGATATGAATTGTATTTAGAAAGGAAAGCTTGATAGAGATCTTTTGCACTGCTGTATAGAATTGTTTCAGGAAAATATTATCTCTTGTTTGCTATTAGGTTTTGTCAGACCTGAATCCAAAAAGCATATTGATTTGTTGTCAGTAAGTTGCATATGCTAGATGGATCTGTTTATCCCCCTATTGTATGAAGCTTATTTCATTCCACTTGCTTGGGGGCAGATAGTACTAGAAAAGAAGTTCAAATATACCTCCACCCCACCTCTACCAAGCAATTCCTTCATCCATTTTAAATTTGGTTCATAAATAAAGGACAGAAGAAATCATCTCATAAATCTGGACACTGGCTTGCACAATTCTGTTGTGATAAATCCTGGAAATTACTTTTTTTTCACTTTCGCTATTAATGCTAAGCTGCTAGTGTATATCATTGGTCCGTCTTAGGAGATGAGATATTAATTATGTTTAAATTCATAAGCTGTTAATTTTACTTATTTTACTCCATATTTGATTACCTAAAGAACCCAGAATGGAAGCTGACATATGGTATCTCTGCAGTACTGATTGAGCATCTGCAACTCAAGCAATAATTCAAATTTATCAAGTAAATTGCTTACATAAGTAAGATAGTGGTTTCTCTCTATTCCATTACGTTGAGTCGAATATTTATTCTTTTATATTATAAGATGCACAGTTTGTTCTGTTGTGTGGGAAACAAGAACCAGTTAGGAAAAAAAAGTTTTCTTGAGTTTTGAGCTCAGATGGAAATACAGGGAAATGATGCTGCTTACTACAGAGGAAAAGAAGTATTACAGTAGAGAGAGAGAGAATGAGGAGGAAGAGATTCAGTGTTGTGATCCTGGGTTTACTAGCAGAGCAGCAACAGAGTTCTCTCCTTTTCTCTCCCTCTCTGCCTCTCTCCCTGTCTTCCTCCTCCTTCCACTCTCCCCCACACATCTCCTTACCCCACCTCCTCTCTCATCCTCTTCCAGGGAGTACAGAGGTTTTCTCTAACCGTTTTTGCTTGGGTGACTAATCATATGTGCACAAATATGTCTATTTAATTCAGTAATTGCATTTAAGTAAGGACAGCAAGAAAAGCTTACTTGGAATTGTACAACTTTCCTTTGGATCCATCATTGTAAATTTCTCTAGGGATTTGGGCCCTTTATTTAGGCCCTTATTTATTTGGGCCCTTTCTTCTTTTCATTGACAATCTGAAATTCTTTATGTTGTGTACATTTCTAATGTTTTTCCTCATCAGAGTTTTCCTATGGCTACCCTTACAGATACAATGTGTTATGATAAGTAATACACTTAAATAAAATTTTAGAGTATTGTGTTCACACCAAGAATTTGGGGGCTTCAAAATATCCATTAGAAAAAAAATAATGGCACCATTATCCTGGTTCTTCTGAGTTATTCAGAAACATTTCTTATTCTACTCATTAGCTTACCCCCTTGCAAATAATAAATACTGAAGAATTTATTTTTGACAACAGATGTTTGCTGTTTTTGCTTTTGATTTAAAAACTTCTTTCAGATTTACATTTTATTAATAAAGTCCCTATGTTCCAGACACTGTTCTAGGGCCTGCAATATAGAAGGGGACAAAACCTTCACTCTTTAAGCTTACGTATGTGTGTATGCAGGGGAAGAGCAGATAGGACTAAGTCAACGAATCAAACAAGATAGTTTCCAATATAATAGATGTTAAGAAGGAAATGTGAGCCATTTTCCTGAGTGTGAGTCGGTTGGAGGGAGGCTAATTGAATTGGATATTCAGAAAAGGCCTGTTTGAAGAAGTATCTGAGCTAAGACCTGACTGATCTGAAAGAGCTGAGTATGTGAAAATTTGTGGGTGGAGCTTTCATCTAGAATGAAGGGTGAGTTCTAGAACCTTGTGGAGGGAACACATCCTTTATGTCTGAGGACTATAAAGAAAGCCAGCCAGTCTGGTTGGTATATAGAAAACAAAAGGCAGCGTGGCAAAAAGTAGGTTATGGGTAGAATCACATAGATCAGGTAGGCCCAATATGATTTCATTTGAGGAGTTTTCACTGATTTTAAGTGACATGGAAGTCCATTGGTTGACAGAAGTGAGGGAATGACAAGATCAGATTTAATACAGACATTTGGGTTCCTCTGTGAAGAATGGATACAAATTATAGTGTTTTTTCAATGAGTCTCTCGTTGCAAGCAAAAAAATAAGTACATAAACAAAAATAAAAACAAAACAGCTTTGGCTGGTTTAAACAGAAAGTGATTTTTTAGTCAGCATGCTGGTTACCCTGAGAATCACCCAGAAGGTTGAAGAAATAGGCAAAAACACAACCAGAATCCCATCATGTATCTGGTTAATAGGGCTTCAGTGGAGGATTCTCACTCAGCTGTGAACACCTGGAGGCCCTATAGTATCCAGACTTGGGGTGTAGACTCCTCGGCACATGTTGTATGCTCCACTTCTGGGGGTCACTGGCTTCAGACTCAAGATCTTGGGTGGTTGTCTCTAGTTCGCTAAAGTTCTGCAAGAAGAAATTCTGGGGAAATGTATGTCCTGTGATTTCAGCTTCTACAGGAGGAAGCAAGTTTTGCATGAAACATTCTTTAAATGCAAGAAAAGATTCTCATGCTTGACAGCTAATAAAGTGACAAATATTCACCATAGAGGCTAGTGCAGTGATGTAGGTGAATGACCATTGTGGCTTGGACTAGTGTGGTAGCAATAAAGAAAGACGTCTTGAGTTTCTGAATTATTTGAAATCGGAGTCGACAGGAGTTTCTTTTGGCATGGAAATGGAGGGTGGAGTAGAAAAGAAGAATCAGGTGTCATTCCCAGGTTTGAGGACCTAGATGGATGGTGGTAACATTTTTATATTTAAGATAGCCGTGATACATTTAAATGGTGATGCTAAATTTAATTAATTCTAAAGCTTAGAGGTAAAGTCAAAGGTGGAGATATAAACATAGCTTCATGGGCTTTTAGCCTCTTTTTCTGATAAGGTATAATGTTTATTGCAGCCATTCAAGACTTTAAAAAATTTACTTTAATAGTGCCAATTATCTCTTTACTTAATAACTTAAAATAGCTCTGCAAAATTGCATGCAATATAAAGTGAAAATTCACCTGCTGAGTTTTCATGGCACCCTATAGTATGACAGCGCTTGGCACTTGCATACTCAACCTTATTCTCCACTGCTTCCCAGCTCACAGATAACCTCTCTTATGATTAGGCCAACTGTATCACTGGATATCCCATAAGCATTATGAATTTCTGATTCTTACTTTTTTTATTGTTGTCATTTTCCCAAATTGGAAACATTTATAGCAGAACGTTTAAGAGAACTTTTGAGTGTGATAGGCCAGAAGTGACCCTGGACTACACCAGTTATTAACTGTATGATCTAGGGATTCATTAAACTTCTCCACTTCTCATCTGTAAAATGAAGACCTATTCCGTGGGGATGAGATGATTACACTTTTTCCATGGGGATGTGGTCAGAACTAAATGAGAGAATTTTTATAAATACTTGACACACATTGCAAGTATTCAATTGATGATAACTTTAATTATTATTGCTAGTCCTTTCTTTCCCTTTCCAAATGCAAAAAAATCATACTTAAAAAAATTGTCCTTCAAGTCCAAGCTTCTGAAGCTCCTGCAGTGCTCCTCAGCCTAGTCAAGGCTATAATTGAAAGCAACAGCAACCCTTACAAAGATTTATTGGAAAAAAAAAAAGTGTCATGACTGTATGACTGTCCCAGGACAAAACACAAAGGACAGTCAGCTTTGCGAGGCTGAGGCTGGAGGCAGGGTCCAAGTGTATTCCTTTATAGCTCCATAGCCTCAAGTCGTGAAGGCTTATCAATGTTTCTTTCTGTATATCTCTGCCACCTGTCTAACTTCTGTATGCTTGCTCAGTTTCTGTGCTCATAAAGGACTTCTCTGCTCCCCAGAACCTATGATTAGATTTGCTTCTGGCTTGTTTTGATTTATTCCCGCCCTAGTTCTACATGAGTTTATAGGTCACATGAATTGTGACCCTTAATTTGTATTTCTTGACCTTTATTTAAGTTTTCTAAAGACAGAGTATTTGGCGTAACCCCCATGATTTCTCTTGGGTCAGATGTTTAGCTATACCCTGGGGAAATTACACTGCATAGTATCAGGCTTACACCTTTCTAGAAGCTGTAGGTGGAATGAAGGGTTTTGGGGGTACAGCAAAGAAAGTAGTTTGTTGTCAGGGGTAATTTGTTGATAAGGAGAAGAAGACCATGCAAACTAACTCAGATAATAAGGGATTTAACTAGAAGGTTATGAAGGAACCATAAAAGTGTAGGTTATAAAGTACAGCTGGGTTAAGTAGGAATTGAAAAATTGTCAAGCAAATTATATCTCTCCATCTCAACTTGATTTTGTTTATCTCTATTTTACTCTCTGCAGTCTGGTTTTATTTGCTCATTCAATAATATTAATTGCTCATTCAACCTAGGCAAATAGCTCAATGCACTCACTGTTCTAGGTTTTTTTCTGTTTATTCATGGGACCAAACGTCCATAATTTTGTCTTACATTGATTCTATCTCCATTGATTTAGTGATAGTTACATTGAATTTCTCAGGCACAGTCCCACATCTCTTCTTTGCTGTCTACACTCATTCTCTTAGTGATCCCATCCGGTCTCATAGCTATAAATCCATTGTATATTCTGACAACTTCAGATTTATGTCTTTGAACTCCAGACCCGTATACTCAGCCACCCACTTATATCTTGACTTGGATTTCTAATTGACAACTCAAGCTTAACATGTGCAAAGTTTTGTTCCTGATTTCACCTCACTTTCCAAACCCGTTCTGATAAAGGTCCGTCTCATCTTAATTGATAGCAACTCTAATATTCTCAGTGGCTCAGTCCCCAACCCTTAGTGCTATCTTTGACTACTTAGTTTCATTCCTCACATGAAGTCAGCAGTCCTTTTGGCTCTACCTTTTAAATGTATGCATGATCCAACTATTCCTTATTACCTCCATCACCAGCGAGCCACACTCATTTCTCACCTGAATTATTGCAGTGAACTGCTAACTAGTTTTCCTGATTCACCTCTGCATCCCTCTGTAATCTGTTCTAATAGATTTCCCAGGGTGATCCTTCTTAACAACAAACTCAGATTATTGATTCCTCTGCTCAGAACCCTCCTTTGTCTTCCCTTCTCACGTAGAATGGAAGCCAATGTTTTTACAATCCTCTCTAAGGCCCATGGGAGCTATGCCTCTCTTCCTTACTTTTGATTTTATGTCTTACTATTCACCCTTGTTTATTCTTGTTCTTCTCTTGTTTCACAGACCTCTTGCTGTCCTTTAATGAACTAGACAAGACCATGCCCCAGGACATTTGCATTTACTTTCTTTGTGCCTTAAAATTCTTTTCCCAAGCTATTCTCTGTCCTTCAAACTTTTACTTAAATGTTTCCCTCTGTGCAAGGCTTTTGCTCACTGCGTTATTTAAAATTGCAACCTTTTCACCCTACACTCCCTATCCCTGCTTCCTGCTGTATTTCACTCCAAAGCACTCAGCAGGGTTTGACATACTATGTATCTTGCTGATTGTCTTGTTCTCTTCCCGTCCAGTGGAAGGTAAACTCCACAAAGGCAGATTTCAGATTCATCCATTCACCACTGTGTCCTCAAAATCTAGAAGAATGTCTGGCACTCAGTAATGCATGCTGGATCAATGAGTGAATTTATTAATAAGTGAGGAAATAGCCATTTGTCATATTTTGATCTGCTGCTATATAGAGTACTTATGGAGGAGAGATTATCTTTCTTATACATCCAGAATATGCAAAGCATTTTGAATTTTCTGATTATTTCATATAATCTATTCAATGTGGTACATGATATTCTTCCCATTTTACAAATGAGGACACTGAAATTTAGGGAGTGAAAGCCACATGCCCAAAGTAGAGCTGTGATGTGATAGCCTTGGCTGTGCTCCTTCTGTTAATACATGGTGCTAGAACTATGGTTTCTACCTTCACCCTGATACATAGCATTTCTGTGTCTCAAGTGATTATTAGTACTACCCTTTTCTTTTCCTTGCAAAAATAGCATCAGAAAAATATCTATAGATTTTACAGACTTTTGGGGTCAACAAGTGGAAGACCCATATTCTCACAAAAGATACTAGACTTTGGAGTGGAGATTCCTTTTCTGACAGTCATTAGTGGCCCTTCACCCTTTATCCAGATTTTTATCATAAAACCCTGCCCATTTCCCTTCTCCACAGTCTGCTTCTCTTCCCAGCTGAGCTATTTCCTGCTTAAAATCTCAGTCTATTCTTAGGTTCTGCTGCCATGAAAACAATATTTTTCTCTAATGTTTCTGAGAATATTAATTGTAGGGTTTCTGAAAATTTCATCTGTTCCCTACCCCACATTGTGTCCCTTTCCTTTGAGATTGTTGTTTTTTCCTTTTCTCTTAAAAATTTTTTTTTCCTATTTGATTTCTATCTTTAATGTTATAAAAGGTTTCTGAGTTCCTCATTGGTTGTACATTCATATTAAAGAGTAAATGGAAGCTTTGGGTGCACAAGTGGGGCTTAACCATTAAGGCATACTGGAGGGCAATCCACCGCCACCTATGAATATGTGTCTCTCTTTCTTAATCTTTCCATTTTCTTCATCTGGTCTTTTGCCTGGTTGTCACATTCTGCAAGCTAGTGTGTGAAGAAGGGTAAGAATCACATCATCCCGTTTGTAGACTTTCCTTAATTCCCAGTGTGTGATAAAGCACATCAACTCTCCCTGAACTGTGCTTCTAGGCTTCAGAGTGATTGCTTCCTGTACAGAGAGGCAGTGGTCTTAACCAATCCTCCAGCTCTCAGCTCCTCCCTGCCTCTTAGAGACTCCTCTCCCTACCCCTTTCAAAAATGCATTCAAAAATACATGTCTTCAACTTCTGAGTCTTTCTGAGATTTTGTGCCTCAAACCAAATTAACTTTTTCTATTTTCTTCCCAGGCAGCCACGTAGGTTGGAACGTTCTATATTCTTCTATGTCATTTACTACTCTGAGCAATACAGCAAATAGCATTTAGGTGTCCGGGCTCTGGAGATAAACTGCCTTGCTTCAAGCCCTAACTCTGCCACTTATTAAGCGTAAGATCTAAGTAAATTCTTTCACCTTTCAGGGCCTTCCTCACCTGTAAATTGTGGAAAATAACAGTACCTAACCCATAGGGCTACTACAATAATGAAAGCACGTATAAATGTGCCTGCACACATAACAGATGCTAGAGAAATGTATGGATTTATTATGCACTTTCAATCTCTTTAAAATCTGCTGATTTATATTAGCTACTGTGTTTTATACTCCCATTCTTTTGCCCTTATAGATTAAGTCATCCTATTCCCTTATTATCAATTTAATAATGTTTTTGGAGTAAGCTGATATAAATACCTTAATACTTTATAATTAATTCTATCTCAATAATGAAGGTCTCCCAAATCTATTCCCCTCTGTATGTATCAGCATAAGTCAATACCTGTGTTTTTTTAAATTTTTTAATGTTTGTTTATTTTTGAGAGATAGAGAGAGAGCAGGAGCAGGGGAGGGGTGGAGAGAGAGAGGGCTCAAATCCATAAACCATGATATCAAGACCTGAGCCAAAGTTGGACACTTACCTGACTGAGCCACCCAGGCACCCTCAGTCAATACTTGTTTTGATAATCTGCCTGGTACTTATATGCCTCTAAGAAATGTGTTGCTTTCCAGTCTCCTTCATAGGGACCAGAGGCCTATTACTGAATCCCAACCAGCTTACCAGTGGGCAAGCATCTCTGATTGCAATCACTTGCTTGCTTAGATTTTCCCAAATTCCCTATGTATGGAATCACCAACCTAAGGAGACACTTCTACTTTATGTTTTGAAATTTTCATCGCTTGTGATCTACTTTAGATCTACTAACTACTGTTTCTTTTGTGGGCTTGGATCAAACTCCTTGTTTCTGAACCTTTTAGAGCCTCTCCAATTTTTAACTGGCCCATGCCTAGGGGTGTGCCAAAATACGACACAATTTCCTTCCTTTCTATTTTTAAATTCTCACTTTCTCATTTTTCTCTTTTTTTCCCTCCTATTCTTTTCCTTTTCTGAAGTTTGAAAGGACACTTTTAATAACTTTCAAGGTAAGACTTTTCAGCCATAGGATGACAGATACATAATATCTGCTAGAAATGTGTTTGAAGAGCTGTACACACAGGAAATAGCCATGCATTGTTGTTTAGGGAGATGCAGTTGTCTTTCTCATTACTATAACAAGGGGCATTTTTATTTTTTATTGTACATTAGCGAAACATTCCAATTTCACTCTAGCTGCACATTAGGCTTCATACTCCAAAATGAGAAACAGTAATAGGTTTTTATTCATGGTTTACTACAGTGAAATGATTTCCTGAAAAGGACATTTTCATAATCACTCTCCCCCACCACTACTGTCATTACTATCAAATTAAGGAATATACAAATATTTATTCAGAAATCTTTGTAAACATAAAGGGTTTAAAATTATATTATATTTTTACTCTTCCCTCCTATGGGCTTTTGGGAGACCTGGCCGTTTTGAAATGGACAAAAATGACCTCAAATTTATAAAATGCATCTAAAATAGTAATTGAAGCTACTAACTGCTAGAGAGGGACAGAAATTTGAGTGTGTCCTGATGCTAACAAGTCAGAAGTACTAACAGGGAAACGAGGCATGAGGTCTGGAGTGGGAAATGACACCTGTTACATTGTCATATACTAATTAGAGTGTAGCTGCATCTTTATTTAGTTGTTCGCTCCTGCTTCCAGTATATACCATTGTGCCATTGTCTACACCAGCGTGTATTCTGTTCTGTCCGTGAGGGTCCAGGTGTCTTATTCATTGTCCAGAGATCAGCAGGCTCTCCTTTGCAGAGCTCTGATGAAGTGGAAACCAACTTCCAGGAACACATCTCACTGAGGGAAGGAGGGAGGAAAGAGAGGAAGGAGGGAGAGAAGGAAACTTGCCAGATTAGTTCTCATTCCAAAGTCCCCTACCTCAAACATTGATTCACTGTTGATTATAGTCAGTCAGTTTGCTAATGTCATGTATGCTCACTTAGCCTACAGTGTTAAAAAGATTGTCATCTAAATATGGGAACCATGTAGAAAGTCAGATAGTCAAGTATTGCTTCTAGTTTGAGTTTATGCTCATTGTTGGCTCTGTAAGCCATCGGTCAACATTGTAGGTAACAGTTTATATAAGTTTAGTATTTTATAATAATTTAAATATAAAAATAGATATATGAAAATAAAGGTAGGGATCTACCAGGTTTTAGTTTTACTATATGTCTCATACTGGAGCGACATGTATCTATCATGTCTTACCCAGTTATCTTTCTAAATTCACATATTATGCTCCATTCAACTATAGCAACTCAACAGCTCTGTAATTTTACTGTTATAATAATCATTTCTTGAGAAAATTAAGAGCTCAGAAGTAGAGAATACACACATTCTTATTTTTTTCTCCTGTATATTTTTGTTTACTTGTGCAGGAACTCTTCTTTTTCAGTGCTAGGGAAAAACAAAACTTCTTTAATAAATAATTCCCTGCAAACAATTTGATAGGAAACCTTTTGAGTTAGTGAACTCTGTAAAATTATGGGTTTATACCTGGTTTTCATTCTGTTAATAAACTTCAAGGCTGTTTGAAAAATGACACGTTTCAGAATTAAATAAAGACACCTTACGTCAAAATATTATATTGGCCTTTCGCTTTCAAACACGCCAGGCATGGGAATTCTATAGCTCCAAGGTAAAGATGTCCTCTCTCTGAGCCTTGTTGGTTGACTGAGCCAGTTACAAATTATACTGGAGTGAGTTAGTTCCTGCATTTTGTCAAAACGACTAGAGCTTCCCTGCAAATTTGTAAAGTGGGGTCGATGGAAGAAGACACCTTTAATTTGTTTTTATCTCCAAGACTCAGAAGAGACAAGTCAAAGAGCCATAAATGTTTATCCTATTTTGAAGATTGATTTGAATGCTGTAAAATATGTAGAGTTGAGAGTCGTGTAGAGCATGGTGAGTTTGGAGGCAAGCAAGGCTGTTGAGTCCCATCCTTATGTGAGTTTTAAAGTTCCATTCTTAGCAACTGTGTGCTCAACTGCATCTCTAATTGAAACTCAGCTTGCTAATTTGTGGCAAGATCAAAATTTCGGATGTGTCTCCTCGGGACCTCATTTCCAAATGTTTATTATTGTTAACACACAACAGAACTATCTCAATTTCTAATTTTTCTTAAAAAAGCAGATCTGCAGTGCCTGGCTGCCTCATTCAGCAAAGCATCCAACACTTGATCCTGGGGTTGTTGAGTTCGAGCCCCACGTTTGGTATAGAGATTACTTAAAAAACAAGCAGAAACATTGTCTGGGGTCATATGCATACATGTGCCTCCCTGAGACCAACTGGCTGCATTAAAAATTTTTTTTAAGGTTTTTATTTATTATTTTCGAGGGAAAGAGAGCACAATTGGGGGAGGAACAGAGAAAGGGGGGGACAGAAGTTCTGAAGCAGGCTCTGTGCTGAGAGTAGCAAGATCAATGTGGAGCTCGAACTCACAAATTGCAAGATCATGGGGCACCTGGGTGGCTCAGTCAGTTGAGCGTCCGACTTCAGCTCAGGTCATGATCTCACACTCCATGAGTTAGAGCCCCGTGTCGGGCTCTGTGCTGACAGCTCAGAGCCTGGAGCCTGCTTCAGATTCGGTGTCTCCCTCCCTCTCTACCCCTCCCCTGCTCATGCTCTGTTTCTCTCTGTCTCAAAAATAAACAAAAAACATTTTAAAAAATTACAAAAAAAAAAAACAAATTGCAAGATCATGACCTAAGCCAAAGTCAGACACTCAACCGACTGAACCACCCAGGCAGCCCTCAGCCCATGCATTTTGTTTCTGTTCCTATTCACCTGCCTGGAACCGTAACCATTACAGGTTGCAAACACTGCTTTAGATTTCGGGCAGCTGCTAACCTACTGGCAACCATTTTATTTCGAAAAGGTGACTCTTGCTGACCCACGCAGAACATAAACCGGATTTCAGTCGCCTCTCGCTCCCTCGCCTGAGTGACCTTATGTAGTAGACAAGCTACCCAAGCTTATACAGAATATACAACCAGAGCCAACTGTACCTGTAAAAAATGGGGCTTCTTCATTAATCTGGAGTTTGAATGAGAGAATATATCTGCATCACAAGTCAATCGTCATTGCTTGGAAGAAAAGGCAAAAAACAAAAACTGGAAGTCTAACGCTTCGTTTAAACAGGACGGCAACATTACTGGGCCATACAAGGCACATCTCATTCATGTGGTGCAAGTAAAGCTTTCATAAAGATTATCCTCAATGTTACCTTTCTAAAAAGTTCAAATCCGGTTCCTTATGTTATCAATGTGAGTTTTTTCACGAATGACTAAACCTCCTGAGTACTGTGGAGTGACTCATGCTGATAGATCCTTACTTCACTTTTAAGCAAGCACTCTGTGGAGACATTTGAAAACCAAATTAATAAAACAAAGTTTATTTTGTCATGTGTGGGTATTGATAAATATCAGCTGGGAAAAGAGACAAGAAGAATTACCTTTTTTCAATCGTTAAGCATTGCTTAGGAGGTATCGTGAGGAAGCTGAGCCAAGACCTTCACAGTTCTGCGGCGAGGCTGTTTAATAAGGAGGTTTGAGACAGGCTTGAGGAGACTGCTTTTGCCTGGGCTCTGCTTACCGATGGTTCTCCACAAAAGCCTGATATTGATCTGGCATCCGAAGGAGCATCTGTAAATGCTTGAGGTGATGTTCTGTGAGGGATAAATTGGCCGAGTTACGTAGGAAGAAAATAATTAAGTTCAGTCTTCTGTGGTATTTCTATCCGTAAATGCTTTGGGAGGGAAAAGCTTAGTATTCGGGTACCTGCAGAGGGACTGGGCAAAATTCCTCGTGTACTAGAGGCAGGGGATCCAGACCAGATATTTACAAGATCCTTTAGCTCGTCAGCTGCACAGCATGAGAAATATTTGCAAGCCAGGGTTATTCCTGCAGCAAACATTCAAGACTGCTGAGAAGAAGCAGTCTGTGTTTTGTTGAGTGTGTATTATTCTGGGTGACCCCAGATTAGGTTTGCCCAAGATCATACACGAGAAGGGAAGAAATTGAGGCAGAAAAAAAAATCCATCCGATCTGTACCAACCCTAGGGTCAGAGAATCAAATATATGAATGTTTTTCAACTTTTTAAGTTATTTGTTTTTGCTAGCTTTGTTACTTGAGACTACTGAGAAATAAACCCAACAACTTGTCAGCCCTGCTACCTGAGTTAGCCTTCCAATGAGCCATGCAGTGGCTCTCTGAGCCTTTAAGATGTAGGATGAAGCCTTGGGAAGGTGTACTTCGTAATTTTCCATTCTAACACACCTCCCACACGCCTGACTCAATATTTCATAGATTGGGGTTGACAAGCAAAGTTGTCTGAAGAATGTAGCCTGATAGTCACATATTATCTGTCAAGGTAATAACTCCCTTAGGGTTTTTGGAAAAAGAATCCTTCCAACCTGACATTTAAAAACACTGCAGGTTTCAGCCTGTCTACTACCCCCTGTTGCAGAGACTGGTAACCAAATGCTATACCATATGCTAATGTCCCACAAATACAAGATAGAATGGAGAGAATCTGACACTGTGTGAGCCCCCTTTCTTCAAACAGCCCTGGATGTCACAAGCAGGAAAAAAGAGAACTCATTTTCTGTTAAATCGAGCATCCTCATTGACCCAGCTTGACTCACATTGCAGCAACGTGTCAGTAGTGATAGAATTTTCTGCAACAGTTAGAAGGGAAAAATCGCTGCTTATTGTTTATCATTTTAAATATTTCCTGAGTTTGACGAACTATATTTGAATGGTATTTTTTAGTTAGAATATACATTTTAAAAACATTTTTCCACAAGTGAAAAGAATGGTTACCCAAATATGAGCGATTGCAACATTCCTATAGGGGGAGATGCTATGAATTAAATTCATTTTTTTTTTTTTTTTGGTTCCCATGTACCCTTAGTGAGTCTTCTCTTCAGGATGGATCACAGTCTTTTTCTGTGTCTGCATCATCTCAAAATGAAAATTCTGAAAATCAGCTGATGTCAATAAAATACATGGAAGTCTCGGGGTCTGCATCTACATCCTCTTCTTTTGCTTGATCATGCAATTATAACACCATCCTTGCTTGGATTTCCCAAATCCATTTTTGCCTATTGGACAGCAACGTCTTCATTTTCCAATAATACCTTCTATAACTTTTCTGGCACGCTTTTCTCATACACTTTTTTTTGAATATCATTTAGCTCATGATTGGGTTATTATGCTGTTTTAGATGCATTCCTCCCTTTCAGGATTTATATCTTTGATACTGTATTTTTACCACAGCCTATGGTACACAGTCACTGTAGTGACTCAAGGCATCATAGCACTTGGCCATCAGGCACTTGTTGATCAGAGAAGATGTAATTACCCATATTCAGATCACAAGTCTTTTTAGCTTACTGTTTTGCTTTCGTACTACAATTGTTTACTTTTGTACTGGTTGCTGTGACCTCCTCTCCAGGGAAGACAATATTTCTATTTCTTTGATGTGCCCCTTCTGCTGACACTCTGCTCAAGTTTTCTCCTGTGCCACACAAAGCCTACGGACTGTTATTGTTCTTCCATTTTTCTTACATGCCTTTCCTCCTTTCCTCCTTGCCTTTCTTTCGCCCCAGCTCTCTCAATGAATATTTAATGGTACTGCTTTACAGAGAGAATGTTAAGGACAAGCTTGCAGTAGGTGAATGAAGAAAGGTAAGGAGAAGTTTATAAACCAAAATACTTTCAGGCTATCTCCTGTTACAAATAGCATGTGATCCTGCGCTCCTTCAGCCGCCCACCCTGCCATCTGCCACCGTTGCAGTCCCAGTTTGCTAATTTGGGATTTGACTCTTGTAGTTGTTCTCAAGAATCAATGACCAGAACAATGTTTTCATTTCAAAATCATGTTTTTCCTACAGTGAATGATGTATTTGAAGGAGATGGTACATCCCTAACACATTTTAGTTTATTTATTTATTTATCTATTTATTTATTTATTTATTTGGAGAGAGAGAGAGAGAGAGAGAGAGAGAGAATCCAAAGCAGGCTCTAGGCTCTGAGCTGTCAGCACAGAGCCCTAAGCGGGGCTGGAACTCACAAACCATGAGATCATGACCTCAGCCGAAGTCAGACGCTTCACTGACTGAACCACCCGGGCGCCCCAACACATTTTAGTTTAAAGGGGATTAAAGGAGGATCATATTTTAGGGCATAAGTTGAAACACTGGTATTTCATAGACCTTCCCTGGGTCGGTGAAGAGAGACAGAAGCAGTGGCTGCTCCAGCGATGGGAGTAACTTCCGGCTGGAATGCACATGCGTATTTGGAGGTGGAGTTAAAGTTCAGCTGATGTTCAGAGTGGTTACCCAGCCACGGTTGTGAAAAACAGATGCTCCATTGGAGGCATTTGCAAAGGATGCATGAAAACCCCAGGAAAGAACACCCCCCTCAAAGGGAGTGGGGAGGGCTTTATAGGAGTGGCTTGTGTTGGGTTTACAGGATGAGTGGAGAGTCAGTCGCAGGGGTGGTGGGCATTGCAGGCAAGGGATGATGTGGAGTGAAGCAAAGTGGCAGGAACAAGCACGGGGTATTGATTGATTCCCTGATTTTTACAAAAAAAATTTTTTTTAACGTTTATTTATTCTTCAGGGAGAGAGACAGAATATGAGTGAGGGAGGGGCAGAGAGAGAGGGAGGCACAGAATCCAAAGCAGGCTCCAGGCTCTGAGCTGTCAGCACAGAGCCGGACGTGGGACTCAAATACACAAACGGAGAGATCATGACCTGAGCTGAAGTCAGATGCTCAACCGTCAGAGTCACCCAGGTGCCCCTGATTGACCGATTTTTAGAAGTTTATTTGAGAGAGAGAGAGAGAGAGAGAGAGAGAGAGAGAGAGAGAGAGGGAACCAGCAGGGTAGGGGCAGAGAGAGGGAGAGAGAGAGAATCCCAAGCAGACTCCATGCTGGCAGCACAGATTCTGATGCAGGGCTGTAGCTCACCAATGGTGAGATCATGACCTGAGCCGAAACCAAGAGTCGTGCACTTAACCAACTGAGCCACCCAGTTGCCCCAGTTTGGGACATTTAGGGAACTGCAAGCTGTAGGATGTGAGACCCTCAGGATTTTAAGGACAAAAGTCACTTGTTCAGATTAGAGTTTTAGGAAAACTCTAATGTGGCAGCAAAATAGACTGTATTAATGAGTCTCCATCTATATGAATGTTGGTGCAAACTGCTCACATCAAGTAACAGTGGTTTAATTAGCAGCAAGATGGGCAGTTTCCTCAACTGTTAAGATTTTCTCCTGTATTTTCATTAAAAAAATCTCTTATTTGCCTACAAGTACCACTGATATCAAAAGCTAATAAAAGAAGTGGTATTGATTTGACAAAAATTAATATAATAACTGAAACAGCCATCTACGCTTTGTTTTAACTTTTGCTTTTGCAAGCGTCCTGTCTGGGGTTATGGTTGTCTACGTTATGGTATGAAATATTGTATTTTCTGTTATGAAAAATCCCCCAGTTTATGTCCTGAAATAAATCTCTAAATGTTTCATGATATCCGCAGAATAAAAATAGCACTCACAGTCCCTCTGCCCAGTTGGACTCCTGCTCTGTCTCACACCCTCTCGGCTTCACTTCGGCCTTCAGCTCGGCTCACGGCGGGTGGTTCTGTGAAGGGTTCAAGTCACAGTGTCTCAAGCTCAAAATTCACATGCCTTTTGTTTTCTGTTGTGTGGAGGTGCTAACATTCCTGAGGGTATTCTCAAGAGTCTTGAGGAGTGTGTGGATCCACTTGCCTTCCCACTGATCATGAGGAGGAGGATTCTGAGCGTTGCATAGGCTCTGAGGTAGTTCCAGACAGATCCAGCTCCTTGTGGTCAGTGACCCTCTTGACGATGACTCTGCATTAGTCTTTTCCTCCTTCCCTCATCCCTGCCCTCTGGGGATTTCCTCACAAAGAAACAACCCGAACACTAATTTTGTCTCAAGCTCCACTTCTGAGGGTACACCTTTCTCCCTTAATGATTCTCTCTCTCCTTCTCACTGAGTTTGAGGACCACTAAGAGATAGAAATAGTTCCAGAGGGGCGAAAAGACTTTTGTGGAGGCTGTTGCGATAATCAGGACAAACATAATCAAGGTACTGGTCCTACCTGATGCCAGTTATTACAGTAAAGATGCCTTATATTTGTATAGTGCTTCATCATATTAAAAAATGTTTATAAGCATTTCAGTTTTTTAATTTTTGTCCAAGTCCCTTCTTTTTTTTCAAATTTAAATCTCTCTCTTTCTCTCTTTCTCTATTATTCCACTTATATAAAATCCAAAACATGTCAAACTGAGTTCTAATGTTGGTAGTCTGGTTAATGGTGACCTTCAGAAAGCAGGAAGTAGTATAATGATTGGGAGGGGGCACACTTCAAACTTCATGTTAATGTCTCCACTGTTTATGGGAAGTACGTAGGGGAGGGGTTATTTTCGTCCTAGAAATGAGTAAACTAAATTATGTAAAGTATAAGTGGATTTCTTAAGGTCAGATAGCAAATGAGGGGCAGGCCTGACCATCAAAGATGTTATTTTAGATCCTAATTAAGAAATAAGTATTTTTCTCCATGAAACTAAGCTGCTCCCTTATTGTTTTGCTAAACTATATGTGTGGCAGACTTTGAAAGAGGTCAATAAGTTATACCACCTTCCTCAGTCAAGTTCTGACTCAAATGAGAAATAAGGTAAAGAATTGGCAAATGTAGACAAAAATATGTTCTTTACTTCGGATAAAGATGAACTTCGTGAATAGGGGCTTATTTGTTTACCTATTTAGTAGCCCTAGCTATAACCACAGCTGGTTGCTATGGGAAAGGAATGAAGAAGGGACTGGCCATCCCATGCCAGGTTTGATCTTCAAAACGCCTTAATAAGACTGAAGACACTCTTCTTTCAGAGAGGAAAGGGCAAAAGAGGGGAGAGACACCATGGGTCTTATGCTAAATGGGAGAACATGGGGAATGGAGACTAAAGAATCCCCCTAAATAATGTGATGGGTCATGAATTCATTCATTGACAACACGTACAGAGTAAGCACTATGTTTCAGGAACATAGTGATATAGTGATGAGCAAGACAGAATGTTCCCTGCCTCCTGCTGCTTGTTAAAATCTGAAAAAGTAATCTCCAGTATAAAGTCAAGAATGTACTAGTTTTTGATAAATCATAATAAATGATGGTAAAGTGTGAATTATCTAATATAAATGAGTTTAAAACTTCAAACTATGAGTTGCATGAAGATGTATATGTACTGCTTTTTATTGCATTATGCTATTAGAAGAGATAATATGATAACTGCCTGCAATATCAGATAATCTCATATCTGATAATTCAATATCTGAGTGACTCTCTTGTGTTTTCAGAAATATTTACCACGACCTTAAACCTCTGCAGCCATACCATTCCTACTTTGAGGTGGAATAGACATCTGTCTCATCGCAACCTGAATCTCATTCTCTCAAAGTAGTAGAAGCATTATTGATCAACCCACCCCTCTTCTTCTTTTGATAAAAAGAGACATTTAGTTTTTTCTCATCTAAAATAAATAAGCAGGGCACCTGGGTGGCTCAGTCAGATAAACATCTGACTGTTGATTTTTGGCTCAGGTTATGATCTCCTGGTTGTGAGATCAAGCCCTGCATCAGGTTCTGCACTGGGCATGGAGCCTGCTTAAGATTCTCTCTCTCCCTCTCCTGCTGCACCTCTCCCACTCTTGCTCTCTCTAAAAAAACATAAATTTAATTTAATTTAATTTAATTTAATTTAATTTAATTTAATTTA
Source organism: Lynx canadensis (assembly GCF_007474595.2). Taxonomy (NCBI): domain Eukaryota; kingdom Metazoa; phylum Chordata; class Mammalia; order Carnivora; family Felidae; genus Lynx; species Lynx canadensis. Next base: position 70,031,357 of record NC_044306.2, read on the forward strand.
AAAAATAAAATAAATAACCAACACACACACACACACACACACACACACACACAATTATTGACTTAACATGCCCATCTAATCATCCTGTTTCTTGTTCTCTTGCAGAAAACTTCTAAAAGAGAGGTCAGTCTAAAATCACACGTTCCTACTTCATCTGGCTTGTTCCACTACCCAACAGGTAAATAATTTACTTCCTAATCTAGGTCCTGCTTCTTTTCTTTATTGTCTCTTATCATAGCTTCACAGCTATCTTGAGTAATGGCTGACTTCCCAAATGTTCCATGCTGACATGCCTCTGTACTTTTATACCTACCATTCACTCCATGAAAAGTCCCCATCCTCTTCTCTATATTGTGAAGTCCTTATCTTTTTAAAAATGACTCAGCCTAGGAGGTGCCTGGCTGGTTCAGTCAGTAAAGCATGCAACTCTTGATCTTGGGATTATGAGTTCAGGCCCCACATTGGGAGTACAGCTTGCTAAAACAAAAATTAATAACGAAATAAATCTAAAAAAATGGTTCAGTCTAAACTTCATCTCCAGGTTTATGTTCCTTTCTCAACTGAGTAACTGACTTATATTTGTGCTCCTTTAGAATTCTCTGGATGTCTCTGTGATTTGTATTCTTTTAATTTTAACAAATTAATAGGTGTGTGTTATGGCCCAGAATATGGTCTATCTTGGTGAATATTGCACGTGAGCTTTAGTAGAGTGGGTATTCTGCTGTGTACATGCCGCTTATTTTCAGTTAATTGATGTCGTTGATGTAATAGTTGAATTCAACTATGTCCTTCCGATTTTCTCCCTGCTGGATCTATTCCTTTCTGAGAGAGAAATGTTGAAGACTTTAGTAATGACAGTATTTTCGTGTATTTCAACTTGCAATTCAATCAGTTCTTGCCTCCGTCGTGAGGTGCATACATGTTAAGGATTGTTATGTCTTCTTGGAAAATTGACGTCTTTATCATTATATAATGCTCATCTTTATACCTAATAACTTCCCTTGCTCTGAAGTCTCCTCTGTCTGAAATTTATATAGCTACTCCAGCTTTTGGGTTTTTTTTTTGATTCATGTTAGCATGGCACATTTTCCTCCATCCACTTACTTTTAGTCTATATGTCTCTTTATATTTAAAATTGTGTTCTTATAGTAAACAGAGTTGGCTCTTGCTTTTTGATCCACTGAGATACTCCTTGTCTTTTAATTGGTGTGTTTAGAACATTGATATCAAATTAGTTATTGATATAGTTGGATTAATGTCTACCCTATTTGCTACTGTTTTCTATTTGTTGTCTTTGTTCTTAGATTCTATTTTTGTCTTCCACACTTTTCCTGCTTTTCCTGTGGTTTAACTGAGAATTTTGTAGGATTCAATTTTCTTTCCCTTCTTAGCATATCACTTACTGTTCTTTTTTAGTGGTTGCTTTATAAGTAATCTCTGTCCACTTCCTAATAACACTATATTAAATGTTACTGTAAATAACACTATGATAAGTGTGATTACCTGATAACAAAATAATGTTGATTCCTTCTTCCCATTCTTATATCATTGCTGCCATTTATTTTCACTTCTGCATAAGCATACATATATCCGGAAATATACATCATTGAATATATTGTTGCTATTGCTATTTTGAACAAACTGTTGTCTGTTAGATCAGTTAAGAGTAAAAAAAAAAACGTTTTTATTTGATCTTCACTTATTCATTCTCAGATGCTCTTCTTTTTCTTACATAGATGTGGATTTCTGACCTATGTCATTTTCCATCTCTCTAGAGAATTTAACACTGATTGCAATGAGATCTACTGGCAAAAAATTCTCTCAATTTTTGTTTGTCTGGGAAAGTCTTTATTTCCTCTACATTTTAAAAGGGTAATTGCAATGGATACAGAATTCTGAGTTGGTGGGTTTTTTTTTCTCTCAATGCTTTAAATATTTCACAATCGTGTCTTGCTTGCATGGTCCACAAGGAAAATCTGGCTGTAATTGTTATCTTTGCTTCTCCATAAGTGAGGTGTTTTTTTAATCTGTGTCTTCTTTCAGTAATGTTTTTACCTTTAATTTTCTGCAGTTTGAAAGTGATATATCTAGGTAGTTTTGACATTTGTCTTACTTGGTATTCTCTGAGCTTCCTGGATCTGTGGTTTGGTGTCTGACTTTATTTTGGAGAAATTCTGTCATTAATTTTCCAATATTCTTCTGTTCCTTTATCTTTCTCTTCTGGAATTCCCATCATCCTTATGTTACACCTTTTGTACTTGTCTCACAGTTCTTTATTATCTTGGTCTTTTCCCCAAACTTTTATCACCTTCCTTTTCAATTTCAGCAGTTTCTATTGAGATATCCTCAGACTCAACTGAGTTTAGTGTCCTAACGAACCCATCAAAGGCACTCTTCATTTTTATTACAGTGTTTTTGATCTCTAGCATTTCTTTTAGTTCTTTCTTAGGATGTCCATCTCTCTGCTTATGTTGACCATACTTTCTTCCACATTGCCTACTTTATCCATTAGAACATTCAGCATATTAATATTATTTTAAGTTCCTATTCTAATATTTAATATCTCTGCTACATCTGAATCTGGCACTGATGCTTTCTCTGTCTTTCTAAATTGTGATTTTTGCTTTTTAGTATGCTTGCAATTTCTTCTTGATGTACTTAATAAAAGAATTGCTATAAATAGGCTTCAAGTAATGTGATGGTGCAGTGTGGGAGGAAGAAAAGTATCTTATGGTTCTATGGTTAGTTCTCAGTATTTTAGTGAGTCTGTGTCTCTGGACCATGGACTTCACAAGGTTCTCTTGGACTTTTTTATGCCTGTGTATGGTGGGACAGGATGGCTAGCACTGGCTAAAGTTTGACATTTTCTTTCTACTAGGTAAGTTATACTCTGATAATGCCCTAATAAGTGAGGCTCTGGTTAACTAACTTCTTCTGAGGGTTGACCTTATTAAGAAGTATTTCTTTTTTTTTTTTTTAATATGAAATTTATTGACAAATTGGTTTCCATACAACACCCAGTGCTCATCCCAAAAGGTGCCCTACTCAATACCCATCACCCACCCTCCCCTCCCTCCCACCCCCCATCAACCCTCAGTTTGTTCTCAGTTTTTAACAGTCTCTTATGCTTTGGCTCTCTCCCACTCTAACCTCTCTTTTTTTTTTTTTTTCCTTCCCCTCCCCCATGGGTTCCTGTTGAGTTTCTCAGGATCCACATAAGAGTGAAACCATATGGTATCTGTCTTTCTCTGTATGGCTTATTTCACTTAGCATTACACTCTCCAGTTCCATCCACGTTGCTACAAAAGGCCATATTTCATTTTTTCTCATTGCCACGTAGTATTCCATTGTGTATATATACCACAATTTCTTTATCCATTCATCAGTTGATGGACATTTAGGCTCTTTCCATAATTTGGCTATTGTTGAGAGTGCTGCTATGAACATTGGGGTACAAGTGCTCCTATGCATCAGTACTCCTGTATCCCTTGGATAAATTCCTAGCAGTGCTATTGCTGGGACTCAGGTATCACCTCACGCCAGTCAGAGTGGCCAAAATGAACAAATCAGGAGACTATAGATGCTGGAGAGGATGTGGAGAAACGGGAACCCTCTTGCACTGTTGGTGGGAATGCAAATTGGTGCAGCCGCTCTGGAAAGCAGTGTGGAGGTTCCTCAGAAAATTAAGAAGTATTTCAAAATGGTTTCCTTTCCTCTTCCCCTTCCAGAAGCACCAGGAGATTTTTCTTTGATATTTATTATGAAACTTGGCCAAGCTCCTAGAAGTAAAATTCACAAAATTATTGGTACTCTCTATGATTGAGTCCTCCTAGAGGTTTTAATTCTCTGTCTTATCCACACTGAGCCTCCAGCAGTTTATTGTCAGGTTGGGTTTTCTACCCTGACATTGGTTTCAGTGGCTGTTTCTACTCTAGAGTCTCTGGTCTAGTATGGCACAACTCCCTGTATTCTCCCGTCTGTCTCTTTAATCTTGGAGGCTTTGGTTTGCCCTGTGTACCCCCCCATTATATATTCTAGAAGAGTTGTTGATTTTTTTAAGTCTATTTAGCTTTTTTACTTGTTGTTATGATGGAGTAGTGACTTCCAAGCTCCTTACATGCAAATCAGAAAACAGAAGTCTTGGTGATCTCTATATTGGCACTTATACTCCACTATAAGTACTAGTTATTTATCTCTTTATCTTGACATGATGTGAGCTCCTTTACAGCACAGACTGGTGTCACTGCCTCTAATACCCAAGCCCTAGCTCAAGGCCTTTCTCATAATAGGGTCAAGTAAATGTTTGTGGAATGAATGAAGGAATGACTGCAAAAAATATATTATAAGATAGTTGTATATGATTTATTTATCAAATATAATATACAGATATGCTTGTTATAAAACAAATATATTTGATTTAAAAACATGATCTATCTGTTAACCTGGACACAAGAGGGATCACACCTTTTAGATGAAATAAAAAGATTCTGCATCAGACAAAATAAACTGTATCTAAAGCACAGTGTATTCTGCCCATTTCCAATGCTCACAAGTGATATGAAGCAAATAACTAGATATAGATAGATAAATATAGATAGATAGATAGATAGATAGATAGATGTTAGATAGATCTAACATTGATGAGAGATAAAAAAAAGATAAAAACAAAGATGGAGACAGAGCAAATGTGTTCCATGTTAAATAGAGCTGTTGTTTCCTGGAGAAATAGCATTAGAAAAAGCTAGAGGATTTGATGTACATAAAGAAATATGACTTAAGGGGCGCCTGGGTGGCGCAGTCGGTTAAGCGTCCGACTTCAGCCAGGTCACGATCTCACGGTCCGTGAGTTCGAGCCCCGCGTCAGGCTCTGGGCTGACGGCTCAGAGCCTGGAGCCTGTTTCCGATTCTGTGTCTCCCTCTCTCTCTGCCCCTCCCCCGTTCATGCTCTGTCTCTCTCTGTCCCAAAAATAAATAAAAAACGTTGAAAAAAAAATAAAAAAAAATAAATAAATAAAAAAAAGAAATATGACTTAAGAGATGAAGAAGATTGTGAAGCAAGTAGAGAAAGCTGTAGGATTTATTGAAACTGATGAAACTATAGAATATAATGACTGTCTTGTGGGAAATGATGAAAAATAAAAGCACAGCTTCTAAAATAATAATCAATTTGGTAGGCAAAACATTCTTTGCACAAGATTCTAAAATATTTTAAAGCTTTTTGAGACATATTGTGCTACAGAAATATGAACAAGGCTTTTTGATGAAACCTGTATTCGTATCTCAGCTCCATTACTTACTAATTGATTAATTGTATCACTTTGGAAGGTTATTAACTTTCCTCCCTAGACTTCAGTTATTATCTGTTCCAGGAAGTTAGTTCCCATCTTGAAAGCTGATTTCTAGATGTAGCAGTATATGTGCTGATAATCAATACATTGCAGTTACCATTAGTATGATATTAGAACTTTTTACATAATGTCACTATAGCATTCACACACACACACACACACACACATTTGTGAATGATTCTTATCTATTTATGTCTCCAACTTTGTCTTCTCTCTGAGGTCCACATTACCAACTACCTAATAATTACACAGTCATCAGGAAATGAGCATGCCTAGAAGTAAACTCCCGTTTTCCTCTGCAATTTGAAGCATCAAGGTCATAGCTGGATACATTTTATCAGCACCTCAGATCTGAGCATATGTGAGCGCGAGATCAAAAATTAGGGTGAAAGTAGAGAATGAGCATTGTGTGAATGATCAATAATTGAGATGCAAGCTGAGCTGGGGAATGGAGGTGTAAGATTTGAGCTTTGGAAGAGGTGGGAGTGTCTGGAGAGCACACAACATGTACATTGGCAAGTTAACCCGAGCACAGGCACGGGAAAAGCCATTAGCTAAAGCAATGGCTTTTGCTAACCCACATTGCTATTTAAGCAAATTACTGTTTGCAGTGCTCTTTATTTAAGAACATCTTAATATCAAGTATTAAGTGTTTTGAGTGTTAATATAAAAGGAACATCTGATAACCCTCTGCTAACCACTCTTGCTTGTGTTACTTGGCTGGCTCAGGTCTCAGTGCAATGCTGATAGGGGTGATAATAGTGGCATTCTTGTCCTACTTCTGATTCAAAAGGGAATACTTTTAATATCACCACATTTAGAAGATATTTATTGCAGTGATTTTTTATGTGTCTATAACCTTTATCAGGTCAACCGTTATCTTTTTAGAAACCACTTATTTATCAAAACTTCACCTGTCTACACTGAAACAAGGTAGCAGGGAAAGTAGGTTTTGTTTGTTTGTTTGTTTTTTTAATACTGCAAGTGTTTTCAATAACACAAAGTGGAATGAACATTTTCTGTTATTGAAAAACTTACATAATCATTGCCTAAGAGACTAAAATGAGATGAATTCATGATTCATCTGCAACATATAAACTGGTAGGAAAAATGGCTTTGGTTTAAAAAGGCTGCACATTTTTGATGAAGAAAGGCATAAGCCCCTGAAATGAAATATTTTGCAATTCCAACTAGAGACCTATCACAGTGAATCCTTTAGTTGCCATTTTCATATTTGCATATATATTTCAGACTTACAAATGTATTCACAATAATCCCTCAAGAAATCCTTCTATTTTCACTCTGAATAAGACTTTCACATTTACAACCCTAAATGGCTTAAATATTAATTAATTCTAAGATTAAATACACTAACATCAAAGGGTCACTTTTGAGTTGAGCCATTATATGTTTACTTTGTTCAGTTAAATTCAAGTTTATATTGTTAGTTCCTGGGGTGCCTGGGTGGCGCAGTTGGTTAAGCGTCCGACTTCAGCCAGGTCACGATCTCGCGGTCCGTGAGTTCGAGCCCCGCGTCAGGCTCTGGGCTGATGGCTCAGAGCCTGGAGCCTGTTTCCGATTCTGTGTCTCCCTCTCTCTCTGCCCCTCCCCCGTTCATGCTCTGTCTCTCTCTGTCTCAAAAAAAAATAAATAAATGTTGAAAAAAAAAATTTTTATATTGTCAGTTCCTATCTGAAGTTTATACTCATTCTTGGAAAAAATTTAGATACTAAACATAATTTAGTATTTATTTAAATAAAATTTAAAGTACTTTAAAGTATTTTAAATTTGAATTGAGATTTAATATTAATTAAAAAAAATAAAAACTAATATGTGAAGCAAGTAAGCAATGCTAGCATAAGGAAGAAGTTAAGAACATGGACTTCATGGGTGAGGTTCTTGGCTCTTATACTTCTTTGATATGTGACCTCGGATAAATTAATTAACCTCTTTGTGCTATGGATTTTTTTCCTATACAATGGAGGTCTTAGTAACACCTCACTCAAAGAGAGGTATTGTGAGAATTTTAATGTGTTAATATAACCATCTTGGAGTATTCCATATTTGGAAGACATTCTATAAATTTTGACTATTGTTATCATCATCATTGCCATAATGTCATGAAATAGGTGACAAATTATGATTTGTCTAGTATCTTAAGTGTAGTTCCTATTAATGTTTTCATGAGACATTATATATGGTTGCTATAGAAATGACAATGTGAATTTGTTGCCTTTAGTGGACAAAATTTCAAGGATAATATGACATTATTATTATTTGTTCCAGTTAAAAATAAAACAAGGTAGGGACATGGAATAAGAGATTTTATTTTCATAACAAGGCTAAAATAGTATCTACTATCTTTATCAGCTCTGATTTCTATAAGCTAAGTACATTTGTGTTTCTATATGCTTCATAACCGGCAACCCTATTATCTATCCTGTGTTAGTTTTCTTTTGGGAAAAATGTTCAAGTTCCCATTGCCATAACAACAGACTACTCTCCCTAAAACAAGATACGCTCTGAGTCAAAGTAAAATTGTTTCCATGGCAACTGCTACACATTTAACTACAGCAGCCTGGTTTTTAATCAGTAAAATTGTCCTTTGTCCAAAAGCAATCACATAGTGCTACTAATATGATTACGTATATTTTGGGGGGTATGGTAAATAAATAAAGTAAAATAGAGTCTCACAAAAATAAAAACAAAATTGGTTTACCCTTTTTAATAGTTACAGTTTCTTGTTCATGTAATAAAAATCTCCATCATGTATACATGTGCCAATCCATAACACATCTCTGTACTAAATATAAAATGTTTCTATTTCTTATGTTTGGACCACATTTAAATAAAATCCTCATCGCTGAAAATGAAAATGTCCTATGGTCCAAATCTGTTCCGTAGTTCCTCCCTTCATTCCCATTTACTTGCTTTGCTGATGGTTCTTTCTAATGTGAAGGTGAAAAGGGTGTAACTATGGCTGATGTTCTGGGAGTTGAAATTGGAAGTGGTTGGTTTGCTTACATTGTCAAGTAGAAAAATGTGGAGGGCAGTTTCATTTAAGTGATGTTCTAGTGAGCCCTAATTTCCCATTTACCACTGTGGCAAGGGCCACGGTCTTTGTATTTAGGTAGAACTATGTTTGACCCCTGCTCTGTGGTTTTGCTAGCTATGTGACTTTGGGCTCAATTTTGTTCATTTGCAAAGTGGAGTTAATATGCCTACACCACAGATTATTGAGAGAATTAGATGAGATAATGCATGTAGAAGGCTTAATACACGTATTCTCTCACCTCACAATGCTTAGTACATAAAATGCACTCAATTGATAATAGCAGCTATCATTATTCCCATTATCATGAATCCAACTTGAATCCTAACAGAAAAGTAATGTAAAAATTACTGGTATTGCATATATACACAGTTCTTCAACAATAAATTTTGCTTTATTTTTTTGTCTTATGTTTATAGTATAAAGATCTATATAAAATATAAGTGGATTGGGGCGCCTGGGTGGCGCAGTCGGTTAAGCGTCCGACTTCAGCCAGGTCACGATCTCACGGTCCGTGAGTTCGAGCCCCGCGTCAGGCTCTGGGCTGATGGCTCGGAGCCTGGAGCCTGTTTCCGATTCTGTGTCTCCCTCTCTCTCTGCCCCTCCCCCGTTCATGCTCTGTCTCTCTCTGTCCCAAAAATAAATAAAAAACGTTGAAAAAAAATTTTATAAAAAAATAAAATATAAGTGGATAATATGGATTACATGGTAATATAATAAAATAGTTTTTCAGTACTCTGAGGTCAAAATTAAAATACTTGATGTAATTTAAGGTTATTTTAATCACCTTTTTTTTTAAAAGATGAATGAATCCATATTTTATTTTTCTCTTACAATTGCATTTGCACCCAGCAGATCAGATAACTCTAGGCTGAAATATATCTCAGATTTTCTAGGACAGTCTTGAATTTAAATATCCTCTTTCATTGTTCCCATAGGTATAGCTGTACCTGTCAGGCACTGTGTCCTGATTTTGGGGTAAAAAATACTGTCACTGTAAATGCGAGACTTGTACTGTCCCTGACTTTGGCACCGGCAGGTAATTGTAGTCAGGATTCCAGGTGTCAGGGTGCAGATGGCACCTCAGCAGGGTCATTGTCCTGCCACAAAACACACTGGCAAAGTCTCATGATACCAGCCTACCTGACAAGAAGCTTCAGAGGACAGCAGGTGACTCTCGTTCATCTTTTTTTTATGTTTCCATGAAAAGGGCACAATGGGCAGGTTGTCAACAACCTAAATAATTGACAGCCAAATCTCTGTCATATAGTTCAGTGCTAACACTATTATTAGGTCTGGTACTGTGGATTATTTCACTGATAGTGGTCTAACACTGAGGGTGGCCCTCTCTCTTTGATATGCTGCCTGTTCTGAAGGGAGAATAAAGAATTAGAACAATCACTTGTGAGAGATCATCTAGATGAAATTCAAATCCCTCTTTTGACTGCCCATAGTAAGAGATAGGTCAAACAAGGTTGAGACCACATTTGTTATTCTCCTGGGATACTGAGCCCCTAACTTTAAAGGAGTCTTTGGATCCTCACCTTGCTTTCAACTCTTCTGATTATGAGAAATTATTTGAGATTTCATGAAAAAAATGATCTATGCATTGATATTTTCAAAAGGCTTGAGGCAAAGAGGAGAAAAGATAAAAGGTGCTGGAAATTCTATCACAGGGGAAAAAAAAGGATTTGGACTTGGAATAGAACAGAGAAAGCCTATGAAATAGAAGGAAAGTTATGGTTCTTGGATAGGCATAAATAAAGAGCAGGATAGATTAAAGAAGGACATACGGAAGAAGTCTGTCAGTAGGTAAAGCTGTGTATTAGTTTCCTAGGGCTGCAGTAACAAATTCCTACAAATTCCAAGGCTTAAAACAATAGAAATTTATTGTCTCACAGTTCTGGAGGCTAGAAGTGTGAAATTGAGGTGTCAGCAAGGCCATGTTCTCTCTGAAGCTTCTATGGGACGATCTTTCCTTGCCTTTTCCTAGCTTCTGGTGATGGATGTCAATCCTGGGTTTTCCTTGGCTTGTAGGGACATCACTCCAATCTCTGCCTCTATCTTCATCTTTGTGTCTGTCTCTGTGTTTCTTTTCTTATAAAGACACCAGTCATATTGGATTAGAGCCCCCCCAATCCAGTCTAACCTCATCTTAACTAGTTACATCTCCAATAACCATATTTCCAAATGATCACATTCTGGGGTTCTGGAAGGGTCATGGATTTTGAAGGGAGATTATCCAATCCAGTATTCTCTGGTTTTCTTTTTTCTACCCTACATGGTAAAATTTTGGGAAGAGCTGGAGATATATGCAGAGTACAAGTCAAAGGCCAAGACTCAGGATTGCGTCAAAAAGTTCCCTGGAGGGAGAAGGATGCCATGAAAATATGTAACTACAGTTTTATTGTGTAATTGTGGACTGGCTGGCAGACTTGGAAGATAAACAGCAATAAATAGTTAACTCCAATAAGCTTGATGCTATTTCACAAGACACATGATGAGTGGAAGCAACACATGGTTAAAGGAGAGAGATTGAATTTAGTATTCTGGTTGACAAGTTGCCTTTCTAAGAATTTTCATGAATGAATAGGGTTAAAATTTGCCTCACTTCATTACTGAGAATGTCAAGTGAGATAACATTATGTGTGGCATCTAGCCACACAATTCCCATATTCTTTTCCCCTTCTTTTTATATGGGTCTATTAATGCATTGGTGTGGTCCAATACCATGGGTCTCTGGCTTTCATGGTAGATGTTTATTGTATTTAACCCAGGTCAGAAATAAGGCCTACCTCTTCTGGCCATGCAGTAGAATTGAAAGAGAACCTCCTATGAGTTTTCATTCTCTTTTTCTTCATAGAAATGTCTCTTCATTTAGGAAAGAAATATTTATAAACTATTTTTTAGATTAATTTGACTAAAATGTCTGATAAAGCCTATCATATATTTGAATATGAATATATGAATATGAATATGAATATATAAATATGAATATATATATATAAATTGAATAGCTCACTGCCTTATGAGGATATAAATAGCTCATACGCCAGTTTAAGCATATAGTTTCCTTGGATCTGCTTGTATCTTAGCAGGTGTTTATAACTGGGGGTCTGCCCTAAGCCTTAGAATTCAGCTGCATTAAAATGCAGCTTCTTCGTATATTCTTTGTATCCTATTACTCCCACTGAATTCTAGAAACCAAGGATCTGTGCTGCATGGAACTGCTCTGCTATTATCAAACTGCTGAGTGGGAGGCTAGAGCTGTGCATGTAAGTAAATCTGGTAAACAGTGTTTAAAATTAGTACGTGACAAGTACAATTTTTTTTTCTTTTTCATGGCTTCCCTTGGGCATTAATTAAATACAGCATTTTCAAGCATTTTCTCTTGCAGAATCATTTCCTCCTATGTATTAAAATATTCAGACTGTGAATGCAACAGACAGCAATATTAAATTCTAATGACTATTTCTGAAATAGCAGTGAGTTGGGTCATACCCAGTCTGTAATAGACACTGGTAAAATTGAAATATTTTTCCATTAACATGCAGATGAGTCAAGTTGGAGAATTATTTCATTTGTGGAAGAGTTTCTTTTTTTTCCTAATGGGGAGTTAAAATTAGGGCATGTTGCTACTACCCCTGGAAAAATTTTTTCTCTCTGTCTCCTTCCTGCCTCCCTCTTTCTTTCTTTCCCCGTCCTTCCTTCCTTTCTTCCTTCCTTCCTGCCTTCCTTCCTTCCCTTTTCCTTCTCTCCCTCCTCCTCCTCTTTCCTTCTTTCTTTCTTGAATATGGATAGTTGAATTCTGCAGCTATATTGATCATTGTAACTTATCTTTCTATCATGTATGAGAATGAATAGAAATCACTAAAATTAGCCTTAAAAATGCATATTAGAATTGAAAAGAAAAACCTACCTCATTTTTATTAGTATAAAAAAGCATTTTGTTTTATAAAAAAGATATTGCTATTAATAGTAGCACTTAACTATTTCTATGTATTTACTTTAAATCTTTCGGGGGGACATGTTATTTAATTAATATTTATTTCACAAATAACATATTTTCATGCAGGTAAATTTTGTGGCAATCAGTCCTCGACCTAAAATCATGTTGTTGTTGTTGTTGCTGTTTATTTTTCAAAAATAGTATTTTGAAATTTCATGCTTAAAATCACATACACACACAAGATTCATTTGTAATGAGAGTGCCTAAAATCTTTTGGAAACACTCTTACATCTATAAATAAATACAAAATGGCTGGTTTTATCTATTCATCCACTTATTCTGTCTATCTGAAAAATGTACTATCTACCATGTGTGAAACACTGACACATTGCTTTGTGCTTTGTGTTGTAGAGGCTGCAAAGATGCAGTTCCTTGTTTTCATGGATTTTAAAACCTGCTAGTAGATATAATAGACTAGCATATATTATATATAATTCAAGTATGAAAGTGTCCATGATCAGAAGATGTAAACACATAAACAGACCAGATGCAGACCAGAGGAGGTTTCTAGCATATGACTATTTGCACAAATATGAGGAAAGAGAGAATTTGGGAGAAAAAATCTCAGGAGGCAAGTGATAGATCTGTAGCAAACAAACAAACAAAAAGGCCATAAATCTGCATGAACTAGAGAAGAAAATGAGAAGACAGATTCAATTAATGGCTGACTGAGTGTGTTTTGATGAGTGCTTGCCATGATCTCTGCATTGTTCTGGAGAATGGAAACAGGTGCTAGGTTATTGAGGTATGTTCTTTTACACTGATTACAAATATGCTCTTTGAATAGCAGTGAAGTGAGGTAAAACTGAAATAATGCTTATTTTGTCAGAGTAGTTTAGTCTGCCAATTTTTAAAAAAAGACCTATTCACAGGGTAATACATTCCTCTCAAGAATACATTTAACTCAAAAAGTAACAGACTTTTTTTCTGGTATCATTCCTGTGTCTGTAGAAAATTGGTTCTGATGACAAGAGATATCTGGTATAGAAAATGTTCCAAAAACAAACAAACCAAAAATACTGTGATTGTCTTGGGATCCATACTGGAGTACAATTCTGATGAGTCTAGGTGGACAGACACATTTTCTGATAAACACACTAATAAGAATAGACTATTTTCAATGCGAAGACAATCAGATGAAAAAAATATTTATAATCTTTTTATCTCTTTTCTATTACCATCCTCACATGCTCACTTCTCAAACCATATTGTCCACCATGGATGAGACAATCACTTATGCACATGTTTCATACGTTGCCTGTAATAAAAACAATTTCCACAGTTAGAATAAATCCATGGTTTAAGCATAAGTGGACCTATGTTTTCAGTAGTTACTATCCATAATTAATGATATAGGGTGATGATAGTGGCAATTTAAGTTTCAAGAGTGGATTGCTATTTACAGATACTTTCCAGTTGGATTCTCTCAGCCCTGAGATGTAGGTGAGGCAGAAGGTTTTATATAACATACCTGTAAGGACATGAAAACAATATTGGCAATTTGCTGCCCATGCTCAATCATCAAATCGTTAATAGACCGGTTTTAAAGCAAGGTCTTATCTCTCCAAGTACTGGACTCTATCTGCGACATCATGCTGTTATGTATACTTTTCTTCTAACTCATAGCATATTCTAATTAGTGTAGATATTATTTGTAAATATTTTTAAGTGTTATGAGTCAAAATGAAGAATTAGGCCAATGTAGATAAATAACTAGTAACCTACAGCTAAAATTATCTCATTGGAAAAGTTGTCATTGCTCTTTTGGTTACAAAATAGTGATATTTCTGTTACTGATGAAAATAATACAGTTGTTTTGCATAGTCTCAGAGTTTATTTCCAACCATAAAGGACAGCCTTAACACCTGCTTATTCTGCACAACATATCATTAATCAAGATTTACCATTTTCCAGTGATGTTCTAATAATGAAACTTGGGGAATTAACTAGTACCATGTGACTAGTCTAAGATCATTGTGTAGATAAAGTGAGATTTAGAAAAAATCCCAGAATCATAATATTTCCCTGCTGCTACATTACTTAACTAGGCAAAGAGTTGTGTGTTTTGAATGGAGGATTATTCTGTTTTGTGATGCTCAGCATTTGTAATTAATGCATCTATCATTGCCAGTATATTTTTCAATAAAGATTATTTTAATTGGACCAATGAAACAATTAAACCTTGATTTTACTAAATGCAGTGTATGCATTGGCTATTTGAAAATTAATGTAAAAAGAATCACCAGTACTTGACTTTCCAATTTTCCACATGTGTAGTTATAACATTTTGATCTAAGAGACTTGGCAAAATATTTCATTGGAAACATTTCTTCTACTTAATGAAGATAGGAAGGCAGATTATGTTCTTAATGAGAAACAGTTAGGTTGGTGTGTTTGGAGGCATTTACTAAACTAGGCTATTTAGACAATCTTACCTTATATGATCTACTTAAAAATTAGAAAAAAAATTAAGTTGTTACAGGACTCAAAATAATAAAAAAGTTCAAGATTCCTGTTACTTGAAGTGTACTGTGAATGTGTTGAAATCATTAAATATATATATTTTTTTGCTTTTGAATTTATTTCAATTAAAAAACATCTCTATTTAATTCCTTTTTTGTTTTAAGGAAAAAAAAACATTGGGAAAGGAGTTCATTTCAGGAATACAGCTACTTTTAATATGTTCTGTACGAAAAGAAAATGGATGCATTTTTTTTCATCTGCCATGTGAAAACTATGTTTGATCAATTCTTTCTTTTCTTTAAATTTTTTTAATGTTTATTTATTTTGAGAGAGAGAGAGAGAGAGAGAGAGCGAGAGCAGGGGAGGGGCAGAGAGAGAGGGAGACAAAGAATCCAAAGCAGGCTCCAGGCTCTGAGCTGTCATCACAGAGCCGGAGGTGAGGTTTGAACTCATTCTGTGAGATCATGACCTGAGCTGAAGTCAGACGCTTAACCAACTGAGCCACCCAGGTACCCCAATCCTTTCTTTTCTAAATATTAGTAAATAGTTCACATATATCCAAGAGATATTTAATTCACATGATCCCACTCTTAATGAATAACCAACAAATAAGAAGAATATTTTAAATGAAATGGTATAAGGGAAAAAGCTTATACTTTGAAAATCTAAGCCTTTGAATCTTAATTGAGGGAATACTGGAAATCTTGTTGGCCCTTACTACTTTTTGTCTTAGATTCAGGGCACAGTCTTAGAGAAGCAAACTGAGGGTAAAGTCAAGGTGTTGCAAAGTGTTAAGTCAGACTTAAAGTGCAAAGGGGTAAATTCATGGTGAAATCCCTCTAGATGAGTAGTAAACTAATAAAAATTATGAATCAAGATCTCTTTTAAATATTATTAGGGTTTTTTCTTTTACTTCTTTTAACCTCTATAACTGCCCTATACATACTAACATGGAAATATTGACCAAGTCTTGGTTCCTGCAAAATTCCCAGCATGATATTAATACATAATGAGAAGCATGTGTAGAGAGTAATGCCTGTAATAATGTCAGATATATATTTAGTATATTAATATTATAATAAGTTAACATATCCTATTATATATTATTGTTACATTGTATATTATTTGTATTATATATAATACATAATAAAAACCTTAAATGTGCATGTTAACTAGAATCGTATATTATTTCTTTAATTGACATTTTAAAATATGAAATTAACAGTAATATAATATTTTATATACCAGATCTTCATGATTTCAATCCCTAGCCCCCTACAATTGAGAGCAATGATTTAATTATAAATATTTACTTTAAGTAATGTTTTATAATATCCTTCAAGCTATCCAGTCAGAATTTCTAAGTTTTTGAAAGTGTAACTGAAAAATTTAACAATCCAAATAAATATATAGTGATATGGTGGGCAAGGAAGAAATAAATCCAAGTCACTTTCACCCATCCAATCACCCACTGGAAGATGAATTATTGGTACAAAAGCAAAAGAAATATGTGTTGCAGCACTCGGTGATAAAAAAGAAATATGAAGGCAACAGAATAACTGCTCATAAGACTATTTTATAATGGCCACTTTTTCCTTACCCATTTTCCCCCTTTGTTCTCCCTGTCAATTCTGCTGGGCAACTACATCACAGTCGCAAATAAATATGTAACCAAAGGCCATCTAGAATTGTAGGTTAAAATAAGGAGTAACCCATTATCTAAGTTCCTGAACGTCATTATTCTCTCTATTATCTCGGTGGCAAATTATTTTCGTTTAGAATAATTATAAGTTAGCAGTTCCTGATTGTGCCCACAGTTTGCTGTGAACACTAACTGCAGAGCACTGAGCTGAACCTTGTCTCCATGGAACAGGAGAGGTATCAGAATGTAAATGAGGCAAAAAGAGGGCACCTTGGGGATGTAAAGGCCATGGGGATTAGCGCGGAACACAAATCATAGCTTCTCAGGAAATAAGCTCAATGGTTTTAATTTAGCATACTTATCACTTGGGGAGCCCCAAACACTGAAGTGATAGTATTTAGAAGTGATACCATTAAAAAAGTGGCTTGAATATATGTTTTGCATTTATTCCATGCGTTTTTTGTTTTTGTTTTTTTTCTGAAAAGATAATTCCCTAAAGAATCTTCAGGTGTAGACCCTATAAATTCTTTTTTATTTTTAGTTGTTATTTTAAAATAAAAGTGAGTTAGGTGTGAGTGGATAAAGTACATTGGAAAGCAGAATTATTTTTTTTCCACTAAAGTGGGGTGACAGGTCTGGGACAAGTTACTAAATGTGAGACAAAGAAATTGTATTATTTATAAGTGCATTGGAAAAGTGCATAGGCCTGGCTGTTACAAGTAAAGGTATTATGATTATCGTCCACAGTAAACACATAAATAGCTGCAGATCAGAGGAGTAAGCAGTTGTAAAATGTGATCAAATATATGAGGCAACTCCTTTCAGGCATTAGAAAATATACTGACGTGACCCTTGAGAGAAGACATAATAAGAGGCGAGCTCCATGGTTTCCTCAGTTTTTTTGCCCAGGACACTTTTCAAACCTTGCCCGGGGAAGGGGAACCAAAGGAGAGAGCAGCATAATTTCAAGAAGAGGAAGCTGAGACCAGATGTCAGGGTTGCTGAGGTGTCTGGATTTGTGGGGCAAGGTATCAAGGATGAGTTAGCTCTGCAAGACAAAAAGCCCATGAATCTGAAAAGGTGTTTCTTTGAGTCTTTGGCCAAATACTAAGCTGTATATACCCAGGGTAAGATTCTTTGAGGCCCAGCAGAAAACAAACTGTTCCTGAGGGCTCTGAGCTGAATGAAGTCAAACAGTGCTGGAAAACACCAGTCAGAATGGAGAGATCTTGAATAACATTTCAAATATTCGAAGAAGCACCTAGAAGAAAGAGCTACTTTAGCCCTGAGGTAAAGGCTACTACTCTAGACTTGTCCTTACAAAATTTAAAACTTAAGCCTGTTTTTTTCTCATCTATCTAGTTTATTTTCTCACATAAAAAATTAAAAATAGTATAATTGAGTGAGTACATTTCTTACTCATAAAGCATAATTCACTTTATGCTTATTAACTTATATACAAATGTATAGTCCCTTCTTATATAATTTATTATTTTTTTAATTTTTAAAAAAAATGTTTATTTACTTTGAGAAAGAGAGAGAGCATGAGTATGCACATGCATGTGAGTAGGAGTGGGGCAGAAAGAGAGGGAGAGAGAACTCTAAGCAGGCTCCATGCTGTCAGGGCAGAGTCTGACACAGGCCTCAATTTCATGAACTTTGAGATCATGACTTGAGTCAAAATCAAGAGTCAGATGCTTAACCCACTAAACCACCAGGTGCCCCTGATTTCTTTTTTAAAAAAGCAAAACAAATATCTCATTTTTAATAGATTAAAAAACAATTTACATATGCTCATCAAGACAATAATTTTAGTAAAAATGGAAATCAATCACTATACTTTTCCTTGAGACGTTCAAAGAATTACCTTTCAATTCTTATTTGTCTACATGATTAATACATGTGCATTTTTTAGATTTGATATAAACATCAATAATAAATCATCAGTAAAAGCATTCACTGCTAAAACAAAACTCGACATTCTCTAACAGAAAAAAAATGATTCTAAACAGTATAGGTATAGGGAATATATTCTAAACGGTATAGGGAATCTAGTTGATGGTATTATAATAGCATTGTATAGTAACAGATGGTAACTAGACTTGTCGTGAGCATAGCATAACTTATAGACTTGTCAAATCATTATGTTGTACACATGAAACTAATGTAATATTGTGTATTAACTATGCTGCAATTAAAATAAATACACTGGTATTAACAAGTCCATCATACAATAAGAAATAACAGACATGCAAAGAAGGAAGAAAATGTGATCTGTAACTAGGACAAAAATGCAATTAATGGAAACAAACCTAGAGATTACAAAAATGTTAAAATCGCTGTTATAAGAATTTCAATAATTTAAAGGAAAAGATGGACATAATGGACAAAGAAATAGGAGATGTCATTAGAAAAATAGACACAATAAAAAAATACAAATTAAAAAAAAAATCAACAGATCAGTTTAACAGAGGTTTGGACACTGCAGAAGAAAAGATCAGGTGATTTGAAGACTGACTGATCAATAGAAATTATTGAAACTGCAACACTGAGAGAAAACAAAAGGAGGAATCTCAGTAATGTGTGGAACAATATTAAGTGGTTTACTATTAAGTAATTGGAGCCCCAGAAGAAAATGAAAGAGAAGCTAAATACAAAAATTATGTGAGGATATGACTGTCAAAATGTTTCCAAATTTGATGGAAAATTTGCTCAGTATCCCCCAGAGAAGATTAAAAAGGACAAACAAACAAAAAACACTCAGTTACATTATAGCCAAATTGTTGGATATCAAAAATGAAGAGGAGCACCCAGGTGGCTCAGTCAGTTAAACATCTGACTCTTGATTTTGGCTCAGATCATGATCTCATTGTTTGTGGGTTTAAGCCCCACATAGGGCTCTACACTGACAGCGCAGAACCTGCTTGGTATTCTCTCTCTGCCTCTCACTCTGTCTCTCCCCTGCTTATGCTGTATCTCTCTCTCTCTCTCTCTCTCTCTCTCTCTCTCTCAATGAATAAATAAACTTAAAAAAAAAGAAAATCTAATTGCATCAAAAAGAATAAAATGCCTAGGAATAAATTTAATCAAGGAAGTGAAAGACTTGTACCTGAAAGCTATAAAACATTGATGAAATAAATTGAAGAAAACACAAATAAGATTAATTCTTCCAGTTAATATTATTAACACTAATTCTTCCAATTAATATTATTAACATTAATTCTTCCAATTAATATTATTAACATAATTAATATTATTTAAATGTTCATATTACTGAAAGTAATCTACAGATTCAATGCAATCCCTATCAAAATACCACTGACATTTTTCACAAAAATAGAACAAGCAATCCTAAAATTCATATGGAATCACAAAGGACACAAAAAGCCAAATTAATCATGAGCAAAAAGAACAAAGCTGGAGGCTTCTTGCTTTCTGATTTCAAATTAAATTACAAAGCTATGGTAATCAAAACTGTATGGTATTGGAATGGAAACAGATACAGAGATCAATGGAACACAATAGCAAGCTCAGAAACAAACTCATGCATATACAGTCAATTTATTTATGAGAAAGGAGCTAAGAATACACAATAGAGTAAGGATAAGAATAGAGTAAGGATAAGAATATACAATGGTGTAAGGATAGTCTCTTCAATAAATAGTGTTGGGCAAACTGGACAGCCACATGTAAAAGAATGTAACTAGATCACCATACACAGAAATCAACTCAAAATGGATTAAAGACTTAGAATAACACCTGAAACCATAAAACTCCTGGAAAAAAAGCTCCTTGGTATCAGTCTTAGTGACAATATTTTGGATGTGATATTGAAAGCAACAAAAGTGGGACTACATTAAAGTAAAAGGCTTTGCACAGCAAAAGAAATCAATACTATGAAAAGGCAACCTATCAGATGGGAGACAATATTTACAAACCATATATATGATGAGGTATTAATAACCAAAATAAAGAACTCCTACAATTCAATAGCAAAACACATAATAATAACTCAACTAAGAAATGAGTAATGGATCTGAAGAGACATTTTTCCCAAAGACATAAAAATGGCCAATAGGTACATGAAAAAGTGCTCAACACCACTAATCATCATGTAAATGCAGATCAAAATCACAATATGTTATTACCTCATATGTGTTATGATGGTTTTTATTCTAAAGTCAATAGATAACAAGTGTTGGCAAAGTTGTGGAGAAAAAGCAGCCCTACACTGTTGGTGTTAATTGGTAAATTGGTATACCCATTTTGAAAACCAGTATGGAGATTTCTCAAAAAAATAAAATGGAACTTCCATATGGTTTAGCAATCTCACTTTCAGATATATTTCCAAAGAAAACAAAATCAGAGTCTCAGAGGGAACTATATGCACTCCCAAGTTCATTGCAGCAATACTTACAGTAGATAAGATATGAACACAATCTCTTTTTTCATGAGTGGATAAAAAAATGTGGTAAATGTATAGAATGGAATACTATTCAGCCACAAAAAGAAGGAAATCTTGCCACTATGACAACATGAATGAATCTGGAGGACATTGTGCTGAGGGAAATAAGTCAGACACAGAAAGCAAATACTTCATGATCTTGCTTACATGTGGAATCTAAAAGACGAACTCATAATAAAAGGAAATAGAATGGTCTTTTCAGGGGCTAGGGCATGGGGGAATGGTGGGGGGATGTTGACTTAAGAGTACAGACTTTCAGTTATAAGATGAACAAAGTTTTGGAGACCTAATATACAATGTGATGACTATGATTAATAATAATTTACTGTTTAGTTGAAATTTGCTAAATGAGTACATTTCTTGTGTTCTCATTACACACACAAACCCATCTTCAAAGTAAACTATATGATGTGATGGATACGTTAATTGGTTGATTGTCATTTTGGATTCACTGTATATGTATATCAAAAGATCATGTGGTACATGTTAAATATTTACAATTTTTATTTGTCAGTCATACCTCAATAAAACTGGAAAAGAATATGTATATATAAAGGCACTCATAGATTAAAAATGAAAGGGTAGAAAATATATATACCATGAACCTTAATGAGGTAGGTATATTAATATCAGATTAAATAGATTTCAAGATAAGAGCTTTACCAGATAGAAAGTGACATTTTATAGTGGTGAAATTTCATCATGAAGACATAAGTGCTTTGAAGAAATGCTAAGAATTACTTTTAGTAATACAAGAGAAAAAAACAGGATATTTAATTTCTTTTGTTATTTTGATACCCAGAACTGTTTCTCAGAGTACCTATACCTATAATTGTAAGTTTTAGTAATTGCCATGGCTTTCTCTTATGATTTCTATGATTATGGAAGATATCTTGGTCTGCATGATAGTCATTTCCCCACTCTTCCTTGCTCTCAGAACCTTAATTATGTTTGGATGGTGATATGGGCCATCCTGGAAAATAAATCATGATTAGTCTATCATTCAGAACAATCCATTTCCATGTTTTTAAATGATGGAAATAGATATGGGCCTTTGATTATCTTCTGGAAGATAGAATATAAGAGATAATCTACTTCTGTGGAAGTTTGTCATTATATATATAAGGGAGTCCTATATACAGAACACATTTTTGTCTTATGCCTTTCATTCGTACTTGGAACACTTGTGCAATTTTTAGATTGCAGCAGACATCATGAGGCATTGGTGAAGGCATTGCCAAATCTTTGAGTGGAACAACAACAACAAAAAATCTTCAGTGAATGAACTAAACTTTAAGTGACATATCTTCAGACGTTTCGTGTTATGAGGTTAGATGACTTCCTTGTTTAAATAACTAATTCTTGGGAATTCTGTTACTTTCAGCAAATAACTTGAAGATATTTGAGTTATTATTTAAGAATAACATCATCAGGGCTCCACAAGATATCCAGGTAGATTTTGGGCTTATATGGTCAATATGAAGAGTCTAGGGAAATAATAGATCTAGAAATTTCATACACCATCCAAAATTGAAAAGGCTGTTAAATAAAAATAAGTTTCTTTTTTAACTTTAATAATATACTTCATGTATAATATCTACTCCACAAAACACTCTTACTAATATTTTTTCAAACGATTCCATATATTCATTGTAATAGCTACAAGAACTTTGCTAGTATTCACACATTTTATAATATAATATTTTCAGGATAATTTTGGCTTTCTATATTGGTTGCTTTCATATTATGCTATATTACATTATGTTATGTTATATTATGTTAGGATTTTTATAACAGACTAAATAAAACAGGTTATTTAAATCATCTAGACTAAGATGTGAATTGTTAGAGACTGATGATGTAATGTGGTGTATGATATCCCTCTCTTTTTAACTGATCCTTAAATGGTGGATCTCTGATTATATGCTCAACTTCCTTTCCTCAGGATCTTTTCCCTGTTCTCTTAAATAAATACTTAATATTTCAACTACCATCTGGATTATTTTGTACCATTGTGAACTCCATGCTCATTTATTTTAAAAAAACTAAAATGAACTATTTTCATATTTCTTTCTTTCTTAAATTTTATCACTATATATCTTTTTGATATAAATTATTTTGATATATTATTTTATATCTCTTTATACTGATAAAAATATACCATAAATAAAGAAGTCCCAAAGTCCATATTCATTCATTCTTTCTTTTATGTGTTCATTGATTTTTTGTTAATTTTATTTGACAAATATTTATCGAGTGCCTACTATATTTAATGTTCAGTGAAAACATTATAGGAACCAAGATGATTTCATATATATCATAGTTTATTTTTATGAAGTAAACACAGAAAATGAATTAAAACAAGTATAATTTATAAGTTAGTAAGCTAAATGAGTTATTTATTAAGGGAGTTAAGTTAGTAATTTAAACGCTGTAAAAGCAGTGTGCATGGCATTATGGTAACATTAAGGAGAGACATCTGATTTAGTATTTCTGAGGCTAAGAGCAAGAAAGATATAAAATATTGTTTCCAGTGACATTTCACCTTTATTTTGTAGAGAATTAGTGATAAAATGGCCAAAGATTGCATTAGATCATTGCTATCCCATAGAATGGGGTCTGCAATGATGAAAATGTTCTATATTTGCACCATCTAATAAAGCATACACAAGCCACATGTGGCTAATAAGCCCTTTAATCGCAGCTAGTATGACTGAGGAACTGAATTTTAAGCTTTAACTTAAATTGATATAGCTACTTGTGGCTAGTAACTATCATGCTGGATTGTGAAACTCTAGAAGAAGAAAATGCTTAGAAAGGTGAATATAAGTTTGAGTTCTACTGATTTAAGTGTGATGTATAAGATGCTTTGGAAAAAGAGAGTTATTCTTCAAGTTATAGAGAATCATAAAACTATGCAAGAGAGTTTGAAATTTTAAATCCTAAAGGCAATGGGCCCATTAAAGTCTTTTAAGAAGGGGATGGTAAAAACCAATTTACATTTCAAAACACAATTATGACAGCTGTGGAGGGAAGGATTGAAGTCCAAACACTGGAGACAGGCCACCACTTAGAAAATGAATCCTCATGATATATTATGAGGGTAGGAACTAAGACGAGGCAGTAAAATAGAGGAGGGGGGAGGAAAGGAGGAAGGCAGTGAATATATTCGATTGATATCTGGGAGATAAAATTGATAAGACTAAGGAATATATTAAATGTAAATTGTCAGGGAGAGGACATTATTAAGTGTGACCCAGGTTTGGGTCAGAGGAAGATGTGTTTAATTTTACAGATTGGGGTTGAAATGGATCTGAACTTCAGAATAGGGCGGACATATCTGTCTTCTTGGTTGGCTCTGATAAATGATGGAGTGCCCCAAGACTCAGTACTACTCTTCTTCCCATGCTTGTCAATCAGTGATCTTATCTGTTACACGGCTTTATAAGCTGATAACTCTTAAATATGTACTGACACCTTGATAACTCTACTGTCCTCCAAACTCACATGCCTGCTGTCTCCTTGATACTAAACTTGGATGTCTAATATGAACTTCATATTTAACATGGGCAAAATGAAATTCTTGATGACCACTACCTCAATGTATTTCTCCAGGCAACATCATTTCACCAAGTGCTCACATCAAGAACCCATCATTGATTCCTTATATTTCCTAACCTACTATATCCAAGCTCTTAGTAGGACATTTCAGCTCTGTTCAAAACCAGATTTGGCATCTGCCCACTTTTCTATATCTTCACTGGTACTTCCCAATTCCAAGCAAACGTTAGTTCTTAACTGAATTATGTCCTCCTACCTGAACTTCTAGTACTTTCTCTCACCTTTATACATTCTATTCTTCAGCAAGCAGACAAGTGTAATGTCAAAACAAATTTAATTATTAACATTTATATGAACTAAACCTTCCTTCAGCTTCCCATTTGACACTCAGAATGAACTCCAGTCTCTACATATTTTGTCTACCAATCTCCCTCTTTATCTACTTGCTCCAGTTTCTTTAGGTTTCTTTCTATTTTTCCACATACCAAGTTCATTGTTTCATTAAGGCCTTTACACTTGCTGAGTCTTTTACTTGGAATGCTTTGTCTGTCATTATTTTCTTGACCAGTGACTACTTATGAAAATATCAGCTCAGTTTTGTCTTTTCTGATAGAGTGACTAGTGCTCTAGTCACTGGGACCTAATAATGTGTTGCTTTATCTATGCCACAGCACTTACAACAAAATTCTGATATTCATTTATTTGTTTACTTATTTATTTTCTCTTTCTTCCTCCCAGCATGCAATAACTGTGAGAATAAGAACCTTGTTTCCCTTGCTTACCATTATTTTCAGCAGACAACAGTTCCTGGTACCTGATGAATACATAATAAACACTCAGTAGATGAAATAATGAACTGCTGTATAAAAAAAGTGTAAGAGAAGATGCATTCAAATATTTCATCTTATCACAGAATAGATAATTCTAGTAACTAGTATAGTTATATATCACGATTCTGCTTCTCTTTTCATGGTCATGACCAAAAAAGGCAATTTGCACTTCTCCGAACTGAGTTTCTATATATTCTCCAGCTTCCATTCTTCATATTTCTTTTAAATATCATTAAATTAGCCAGTGGTTAACATTCAAGTATCTAATTTCCTTTTCCAGGAAAGGACAAGTCTTGTCCCAATATAAACTGATGCAATTATTGTAACCTTCAGAGGGCAGTCTTACTTCCCTGTTTTAAAGTCTTAAGGGATGCTTTATTATCCACCCTATGAACTATAAATATCAATCTAGAGAGCAATTGAATATATACATTTGGAGTTCAGGAGAGAAAAGTAATGAAAACAAGACTTTGGGAATTACTGATATACGTGTCAATTGTTCCTAAACCTGTGCCATTACCAGAATCATCTGAGTATCTTTTAAAATAGAGACTCCAGGGGTGCCTGGGTGGCTCAGTAGGTTAGGCGACCAACTTCAGCGGTTCGCGAGTTTGAACCCTGCGTCTGGCTCTGTGCTGACAACTCAGAGCCTGGAGCCCATTTCGGATTCTGTGTCTCCCTCTCTCTCTGCCCCTCCCCTGCTCTCTTTCCTTCAAAATAAATAAACATTAAAAAGTTAAAAAAATAAAATAAAATATAGATTCCAGGAGTTTGTCATTAGACATTGTAATTCAGTGGACTGGGCCAGGAACTGAGAATTTATATTTTTATATAATCAACAGGTGTTTCTAGTAAAAAATATATAGATATATAGGTATGGAAATCACTTTTAGAGATGGTATTGAAACTCATGCATGTGTACTGAGTGACAATAGGTTTGAAGACAGAACTCTGTGGAATCACAATAGTTGTCAGGAAATGACAACTTGTTCAAATGTGTACACTTGGCTATGAAGGCAGAGATGGAAAATGGGCAGAAGAAAAAATAATAAGCAAGATCAAAGGATGACTGGCTATTATTATTTAAGATTGAAAGGAGACATATTTATATACTAAGGATATTTGAAGCTTCTTATGAGAGAGAGTTTCACTGTAGAATGGAAGAGAAACAATGAATGATTTGTTAAAAAAAAAGGTTAAGAGGTGGTTGGAGAGGGGCGGTTAACTGAGGGCTGATTTTCATGTAGTGACAACCATGTGTCAGCAACAGTAGATGTTAACTATTTATCTCTACATGAACTTTATAAAGTAAGTGTTATTATTCCCATTAACTAATAAGAAAACAGATGTTCAATATACTTAAGTAAATTGCCCTTGTTCAAGCAACAAATACATAGAATAGATAGGAATTAGATGTTTATTTGTTTGCCTTTTGTTTTCCCTGCTCTTTCCCTTCTGAACAGTGTTTAGAATTGAGGAGAATGAGGGAAGGGAATGCATATTTGGGAAGAGAAAAACTTTTCCAGAAACTCATGGGAAAGAAGAATGCATGTGAATGAGGATAAATGAATAGGTTGGGAGGCAGTGTCAGGATTTAAGGGAAACAGCACAACTTAAAATAGCCATTGAAGAGAATTAGGCAAAAGACTTGACCATGTATAAGTAAACATATAATTTGTTAAACC
Organism: Lynx canadensis; assembly: GCF_007474595.2. Lineage (NCBI taxonomy): Eukaryota > Metazoa > Chordata > Mammalia > Carnivora > Felidae > Lynx > Lynx canadensis. Next base: position 70,058,412 of record NC_044306.2, read on the forward strand.
ACATCTCTAGGGGAAAAAAGTCTAAGTTTTGGATGGTACTTCTGGAGTTAAATATGAACACACTTTCCAAAATGCTATTAGTCACAAATTTTCCATTGTTCAAGTATATGTACTTGAACAATAAGCCCACCAAAATATACATCATTTAAAAAAGTAGGTTCTTGCCTTAAAATGGAATAAATTAAATTTAAATAAGCCCAATTATACTTTTCATTCATTGGAGACGCTGATTATGTAGGAATATTTTATTGAGCATCATTTTTTAAAGCAAAAAATTGTATAATCTAAATAATCATATAATCAAAATAATCACCATTTAATACAATTTATAAATATGGATTTTCTATAGTGAGCATGTATTATTTAAGTAGGTCATACCTGCCATGAAAAATGTTAACTAAAATAAGCTACAGTTTTTTGTGTGTGTTTACATAACAATTTATCATTCACATTTCTAGTAGCAGCAGCACAGAAAAGCATATAAAATTGTATATATATATATATGTATATATTTGATCTTGTCTAAAATATCATGAAAAATAGCATTTTTGATAGAAAAGTTATAGCACATATTTTTAGATATAATTTGCATTCAACCCACATGAAAGCTGTAGAAATCCATTCTGTTTGAAAATTAATTATTCCTGTCCTCAATATTGCCTTTGACAAGGTAAGAAACAGTTGGATTCATTCTAATTTGCTTCAAGTAGTGGTAATTAGAGAGGGTGTGAAGAACAGCTCTCCACTCAATTCTCTCTAATTATTATAAAACACATAATAAACCTCTTAGAAAAGCAAATGCTTTGAACCCACTACCCCCACCTCTCTAGAAATATAAAGTTACATGTTCTTTCCCTCTTTTGGTTTCATTTAAAGAGAAATATGTTGAGGATCCATTGCACATTTTCATGGGAAACCATTTTTGAAGGTTTTTACAGTTAAAATATGGAGCACACTAAAACCCCTTGAAAATTTTCACAAGTCTTGCTATCACATCATATCCTCTCTACCTTGTGTTATTAGAGTAACCTTGTGTTCATTCCTCATGAATTTAATTTGGTTTCTGTTCAGTAGCCCAGCCTATTGAGATATGCTTGAATCTGGATTGTGCTCATTATTTACATGCCCTATTTTTGGTCATTTGCAGATATGAGGAGCATATCTCAAACGTCTTCATTCCTTTCACTGCAATAGCACAGAGAAAATCCAAGCTGTATGACAATTTACTAGACTAACCTTTATGTTGACTAGGTGTCAATGGCCAATTTTTACTGTGGTCTGTTGTGCAATATGTTTCAGTTTTGCCTAATCCTGGTATGATTGTTCCCTATTTTATTGAAACTTAATGTTTTAGGGGAGTCACGACACGTTTCCGTAATTTTCTAGTGACTAATCTATAGAATTGGCAAAGCCCACAAGCAAGAACTGAGAAAGCAGAGAATAAAGATGGGACAAGGAGAGGCCTGGAATCAGACTTTGGATCCCAATACATGTGATCTTAACCTACAGTGGAATTTTAGAAGGACTAGCACATTTCCTTCTAGAATTAGGTAAATGTGGTAAGCCAAATAGAGGTCCTCTAAAGATGATGGTGTAATAATCACTGTTGCCTATGAGTATGTTAACTTACGTAGCAAAAGGAGCTTTGACAATATAATTGGGGTTGTATACCCTAAAGTAGGGAAATTTTCCTGGATCCTTGGTGTGGGATCAATCTAATCACATGAGCCCATAGAAGCAGAGAACAACCTGTAGCTGGAAGAAGGCAAAACAGAGATACATCAGAGGGCGTACCAAAGAGAATCTGAGCATAAAAAGGATTTGACATGCCATTTCAGGCTCTAAGATATAGGGGCTCACTTGCAAGAATGGGGGAGAGGCTTCTTTTGGGAACTAAGGGGGAGTCCCTAACTGACAGCTAATAGAGAAATGGGAGCCTCAGTCAAACAACCGAAAGGAATCAGATTTTCCTAACAACCTGAATGACTTAGGAAACAGATTCTTCTATGGAGTCTCTCTCTCTCTCTCCCCCTCTCTCTTTTTATGTTTATTTAATTTTGAGAGAGAGAGCGCGAGCATGTGAGCAGGGGAGGGGCAGAGAACAAGGGAGACAGAGGATCAAAAGTGGGTTCTGCGCTGAGAGTGGAGGGCAAGAGCCTGATGCAGGGCTGAAACCCTTCAGTCCTGAGAGATTATGACCTGAGCCAATGTCCATGCTTAACCGACTGAGCCATCCAGATGCCCCTGAAGCCTCTTGATAAGAACCCAGCAGGGCAACATTCTGATCATGGCCTCAGAATCCAAACCAAAGCAGAGGAACCAATTGAGCCAACACAGACTATGGATGTACAGAGCTGTGAAAAAATAAATGTGTTGTTTCAAATCGCTAAACTTGTGTGATCTATGCAGCAACCATAAAAAATTAATATAGCAATTAATATATTTAACAATTTTGATGTGAAGTTCAGTTGATTTTTTAAGGTAAACAAAATGACAATAGTGATTTCTTGAAGTAAAGCTTTTACTTAATCACATCAAAAGGTATTGATTGTGGTTTTCATGTTACATGTTTACTAACCTAAACTAAGTTTTTACTTGTGACCAACATTAAATATGGACAATATTTGCTAGTCTTCAGTTTTATGGGAAAATGTTTTCACTTACCAAATTGCTATAGACATTGAGGAGTGAGAATGGAATACTTTGCTTTTATCATGATCAGGACAGTTTTCATAAATAAATAACCAGTTACAATTAGAAGTGTTCTTCATTTAATGTCAGGACATCTGCGTTCTTTGACGAGGTTGACTCACATCAACTAGCGTCCTTGAGCAACTCCCTATCTCTGAGGATGCCAGCTGCATTGTCTGTAACACACGGGCGTTTGTAAAAATGATCTGCAGGACCTTTGCCAGCACTGAGAGCCTTTGGTTCTGGGAACAGTGCAGTCAGGGACAGGTGGGGATTGACAAGAAGAAATGGAAAAGGGAAAACTATTCCTACTTTATCTTTCTCACAGAGTGGTCATGAGGATAAAAATAATAGCAACAAAAAGATTTTCCCTTTCTACCTTCAGGTGTTTTCCATCTGGGATTAGATTGCCATTCATTTGGACTAGCCAGGTGCTCACTTACTATCCTATTGTCTTTCCTGGGCTTCAAGTCCCTCCATATGTTGTTTACTCCACCTTTCTGATTTGAAAAATGTTTAACCTTTGTTTAAAGGAACCAAAGCAAACACAATTTTTGATATTTTCCTTCTGTCGGTCATCCATTAACATTTACCCTATTCCCAAATCAGTGAAATCTCCCCTTTCATTCTTCTATCCCCACATTGTTTTAAAAATCTTTTAAAACATTTAACTACATTTCTAGAAATGTCTTTGTTTTATTCTGGTGATAACCTACCTTGACCAGGCACAACAGTCAATAATAATTTTTAGATAGATATTTACTGCCTGGCTTTAAAATATGCCCAGTTGCACCTTACCTACAAACGGCGCAGGCATCATATTTATGCAACGAAAAAAACGACCGATACGTTAAGTTAAACAAATGTAAATAAAATAAATGATGTCAAATGCCTAAATCACTTTAAATTTTGAAAACTGAACTATTATAGAATGCTATCAATTACATTAATGTATTTTGTACAATATAATCGATTGCCTACAGGGGTCCGAGAAATATTGTTAGACTTGTTTTATTATATAGCTGCTTAAGGTTGAGATATTGTGTTGCATGAAGTGTGTGGAGTAGCATAAATACAGACCTAAGGGGTTGGATTTTTTTTCTACATCTGGATTATAGTGGCCATGCTTGTAACTTGTTATTTTTTCCTCAGGATATTGTTTCTTGTAAGTGTGTGTATGTGAAATTTGGCCAGAGTTTTAGTGTATTCCTCCTAGTGCCTGCTTATTGTTGTGCTGAGTGTATTAGGGAGGGTCTTTCCCGTGTTTTAGAAGGAGCAGCCTAGAGTACTCCAGGCTACAGCGAGCTTCCCATGGCTGCATACACCTCAGCCTTGTTCATTCCTAGCAGTTGACTTGGGCTTTTATTTGGCATAAATCTTCTTAACCTTTCTGCTAGCAAACCTTACGTGAACTCTAAAAACTCTTATGTGTATGTGGAAAATAAATCCTTAGTACACATAGCTCCCTCCCCCCCCGCAAACAGTGTATGCTTAGGAATCTCCCTTCTCACCTCTCACTGCTAATTACCTATCCTTTCTCTAGGTTTTCCTTTCGTACCTATCATTTGGATTTTTTCTCAGACTTTTAAACAGGTTTAAGTTTCTCACATCTTAAGAAATCCTTTCAGGAACGTGGGCTCAGTTGATTGAGTGCTGGATTTTTGATTTCAGCTCAGGTCATGATCTCATGGTTCGTGTGACTGAGCCCCATGTGGGGCTCCATGCTGACAGTGCAGAAAACCTGCTTGGGATTATCTCTCTCCCTCTCTCTGTCCCTCCCCCCCAAAATTAATTAACTAATTAATTTAAAAACTCCTTTCACTTCAGTTAATTCTTATCTCTCTCCTTATATCCCCAATTCCCCAATTGGTGTGTAGTTTCTATTTTTTGATTTTCCACTTCCTCCTTAGTCCACTGCATTGTGACTTCTAATAGCACCAGTCATTTTTAAGAGGTTAAGTGCATTGGAAAATTTTCCAGAACTCATTCTATTTAACCTCCCAGTGGCGTGGGACACTATTGGTAACTCATTCCTCACTGAAAATCTCTTGCCGCCTTGCCTGGGTGGCTCTGTAGGTTTAGCATCCAACTTCAGCTCAGGTCATAATCTTGCAGTTGTGAGTTTGAGCCCAGCATTGGGCTCTGTGCTGACAGCTTAGAGCCTGGAGCCTACTTTGGATTCTGTGTCTCCCTCTCTCTTTGCCCCACCCCAACTCATGCTTTGTCTCTCTCTCTCTCTCAAAAATAAACATTAAAAAAAAAAGAAAATCTCTTCCCTTTTTTTCCCCACTATATACTATATCCCCTGGTATTCTCCCTTCTAACTGGCTGTTTTGTCTCCTTTGAAGGCTAATGTTTTCTGGTAATCAGATATTGAAATTCTTTCTTCTTACATTGGATCCTTGACTGTGGTTTTCTACCTCGGACAATCACAACACAAGCCATCCATGTAGGCAAGCCAGAGGTAGGAATTATTTGTCTCCCATCCTCATACCTGCCCTGTGTCAAATCCATTACCAAATCCTGTGTGTTTTTTCCCTCCTGAATATTTTTTTGTATCTTCTACTTTCTACATTTCCACCAACTGCCCCCTAGTCCAAGCCCCCATCTTCTGTCTCCTGAAGAACTACTTTCGCCTCTTGACAAGTACCCCTGCACCCATCCTGCCCACTTACCAATTCTTTTACATATTTCAGGCAGGGTACATTTTCAAAATACGCATTTTTGCTCCCTTCGACCACAAAACTCTTTATTTATTCTACACAGCAGGATAAAACCCCCATAATTTTAAATATAATTAAAACAGAATATATCTTTATGGTTTAGTCCTTGCTTACTGTATAGGTTTTCTCTCATATTCTACCTACTCATTTTTCCTACACCAGGTACGTTATCTATCTTTTCACTTCTGGAATGTTACAACACTTTTTCCTACAGCCCCAGTAACATTACTAAATACATTGTTTCTCTGACTGTTGGCTTTTTCTCCTTCTCACCCCCATAGGTAACTCCTACTTGCCCTTCATCTCTGACGTCAAAATATCTTTCTCACTGTGCTTTCATAGAACCATAATTTTTCGTGCTTTTATGAATTTTTCTCCTCGTTTGGTGTGGCAGTTAATCTCAGCTTGTACTTTTATATTGATGAATGTGACACTGGAATAATTCCCCCATCCCACTAGATTGTCAAGCCTATGAAAGTTGAAAATATATCAATTTTTGCTTATAACTGAATATACTGTTTCTAGGTACTCAATAAGTTTTTATGTTGATTGAATGATTCTTCTCATCCTTGAACGATAACAAAATTCAAGCTTCTCCACAGCTCTGCAATGCCCTCGATTACATTTTTTAAGTTTATTTATTTATTTTGAGAGACAGCATGTGCGTGAACAAGTGCAAGTTGAGGAGGGACAGAGAGAGAATCCCAAGCAGGTTCAATGAGACCCTGACGTGGGGCTCAAACTCACGAACCAAACTGTGAGATCAGGACCTGAGCTGAAACCAAGAGTCTGACACATAACCAACTGAGCCACCCAGCTGCCCCCCTTAATTACAATTCTAAGCTTTCCTATCCACAATTCTCATGACACTAACTCTTCATTCTTTCCTCATTAAATTTACATTTTCAATAAATATTCCTATAGTCTTTACCTCTTCAAAAAATTTCTTCTACCTTTTTGCCTTATTGGTACTTCTCATGCATTGAGAGGCTGGAATCTGCTGTGCATAATTTTAATGGAATTAAGATAGTCAGGTCCAAAACACTGATTTTGTAGGTCTCTGTAAGATTCTCTGCCCTTTTGCTTAAAGATAGCCAGCTACACTGAGAACTTCCCTGATCTGGGGAAGGAAAACGGCATTGAAATCCAAGAGGCACAGAGAACTCCCTTCAGACGTAACTTGAATCGACCTTCTGCATGACATATCATAGTCAAACTGGCAAACACAAGGATAAAGAGAAAATTCTGAAAGCAGCTAGGGATAAATGTGCTCTAACATCTAAAGGGAGACCGATAAGACTCGTGACAGATCTCTCTAGTGAAATTGGCAGGCCAGAAAGGAATGGCAGGAGATCTTCAATGTGATGAACAGAAAAAATATGCAGCCGAGAATCCTTTATCCAGGAAGTCTGTCATTTAGAATAGAAGGAGAGATAAAGGTCTTCCCAAACAAACAAAAACTGAAGGAATTCGTCACCACTAAACCAGCCCTACAAGAGATCCTAAGGGGGATCCTGTGAGACAAAGTACCAGAGACATCGCTACAAGCATGAAACCTACAGACATCACAATGAGTCTAAACCCATATCTTTCTATAATAACACTGAATGTAAATGGACTAAATGCACCAACCAAAAGACATAGGGTATCAGAATGGATAAAAAAACAAGACCCATCTGTTTGCTGTCTACAAGAGACTCATTTTAGACCTGAGGACACCTTCAGACTGAAAGTGAGGGGATGGAGAACTATTTATCATGCTACTGGAAGTCAAAAGAAAGCTGGAGTAGCCATACTTATACCAGACAAACTAGACTTTAAATTAAAGGCTGTAACAAGAGATGAAGAAGGGCATTATATAATCATTACAGCATCTATCTATCAGGAAGAGCTAACAATTATAAATGTCTATGCTCCGAATACGGGAGCCTCCAGATATATAAAACAATTACAAACATAAGCAACCTTATTGATAAGAATGTGGTAACTGAAGGGGACTTTAACACTCCACTTACAGAAAGGGATAGATCATCTAGACACACGGTCAATAAAGAAACAAGGACCCTGAATGATACATTGGATCAGATGGACTTGACAGATATATTTAGAACTCTGCATCCCAAAGCAACAGAATATACTTTCTTCTCGAGTGCACATGGAACATTCTCCAAGATAGATCACATACTGGGTCACAAAACAGCCCTTCATAAGTATACAAGAATTGAGATCATAACATGCATACTTTCAGACCACAATGCTATGAAGCTTGAAATCAACCACAGGAAAAGGTCTAGAAAACCTCCAAAAGCATGGAGGTTAAAGAACACCCTACTAAAGAATGAATGGGTCAACCAGGCAATTAGAGAAGAAATCAAAAAATATATGGAAACAAACGAAAATGAAAATACAACAATCCAAACGCTTTGGGATGCAGCGAAGGCAGTCCTGAGAGGAAAATACATTGCAATCCAGGCCTATCTCAAGAAACAAGAAAAATCCCAAATACAAAATCTAACAGCACACCTAAAGGAAATAGAAGCAGAACAGCAAAGACAGCCTAAACCCAGCAGAAGAAGAGAAATAATAAAGATCAGAGCAGAAATAAACAATATACAATCTAAAAAATCTATAGAGCAGATCAATGAAACCAAGAGTTGGTTTTTTGAAAAAATAAACAAAATTGACAAACCTCTAGCCAGGCTTCTCAAAAAGAAAAGGGAGATGACCCAAATAGATAAAATCATGAATGAAAATGGAATTATTACAACCAACCCCTCAGAGATACAAGCGATTATCAGGGAATCCTATGAAAAACTATATGCCAGCAAACTGGACAACCTGAAAGAAATGGACAAATTCCTGAACACCCACACCCTTCCAAAACTCAATCAGGAGGAAATAGAAAGCTTGAACAGACCTATAACCAGCGAGGAATTTGAATCAGTTATCAAAAATCTCCCAAGAAATAAGAGTCCAGGACCAGATGGCTTTCCAGGGGAGTTCTACCAGACGTTTAAAGCAGAGATAATACCTATCCTTCTCAAGCTATTCCAAGAAATAGAAAGGGAAGGAAAACTTCCAGACTCATTCTATGAAGCCAGTATTACTTTGATTCCTAAACCAGACAGAGACCCAGTAAAAAAAGAGAACTACAGGCCAATATCCCTGATGAATATGGATGCAAAAATTCTCAATAAGATACTAGCAAATCGAATTCAACAGCATATAAAAAGAATTATTCACCATGACCAAGTGGGATTCATTCCTGGGCTGCAGGGCTGGTTCAACATTCGCAATCAATCAATGTGATACATCACATTAATAAAAGAAAAGATAAGAACCATATGATCCTGTCAATCGATGCAGAAAAAGCATTTGACAAAATTCAGCATCCTTTCTTAATAAAAACCCTTGAGAAAGTTGGGATAGAAGGAACATACTTAAACATCATAAAAGCCATTTATGAAAAGCCCACAGCTAACATCATCCTCAATGGGGAAAAACTGAGAGCTTTCCCCCTGAGATCAGGAACACGACAGGGATGTCTACTCTCACCGCTGTTGTTTAACATAGTGTTGGAAGTCTAGCATCAGCAATCAGAGAACAAAAGGAAATCAAAGGCATCAAAATTGGCAAAGATGAAGTTAAGCTTTCACTTTTTGCAGATGACATGATATTATACATGGAAAATCCTATAGACTCCACCAAAAGTCTGCTAGAACAGATACATGAATTTAGCAAAGTTGCAGGATACAAAATCAATGTACAGAAATCAGTTGCATTCTTATGCACTAATAATGAAGCAACAGAAAGACAAATAAACTGATCCCATTCACAATTGCACCAAGAAGCATAAAATACCTAGGGATAAATCTAACCAAAGATGTAAAAGATCTGTATGCTGAAAACTATCGAAAGCTTATGAAGGTAATTGAAGAAGATTTAAAGAAATGGAAAGACATTCCCTGCTCATGGATTGGAAAAATAAATATTGTCAAAATGTCAATACTACCCAAAGCTATCTACACATTCAATGCAATCCCAATCAACATTGCACCAGCATTCTTCTTGAAGCTAGAACAAGCAATCCTAAAATTCCTATGGAACCACAAAAGGCCCTGAATAGCCAAAGTAATTTTGAAGAAAAAGACCAAAGCTGGAGGCATCACAATTCCAGACTTTAGCCTCTACTACAAAGCTGTAATCATCAAGACAGCATGGTATTGGCACAAAAACAGACACATAGACCAATGGAATAGAATAGAAACCCCAGAACTAGACCCACAAACGTATGGCCAACTGATCTTTGACAAAGCAGGAAAGAACATCCAATGGAAAAAAGACAGTCTCTTTAACAAATGGTGCTGGGAGAACTGGACAGCAACATGAAGAAGGTTGAAACTAGACCACTTCCTCACACCATTCACAAAAATAAACTCAAAATGGATAAAGGACCTGAATGTGAGACAGGAAACCAACAAAACCCTAGAGGAGAAAGCAGGAATAGACCTCTCTGACCTCAGCCGTAGCAATCTCTTACCTGACACATCCCCAAAGGCAAGGGAATTAAAAGCAAAAATGAACTACTGGGACCTCATGAAGATAGAAAATTTCTGCACAGCAAAGGAAACAATCAACAAAACTAAAAGGCAACCAACGGAATAGGAAAAGATATTTGCAAATGACAAATCGGACAAAGGGCTAGTATCCAAAATCTATAAAGAGCTCACCAAACTCCACACCCAAAAAACAAATAATCCAGTGAAGAAATGGGCAGAAAACATGAATAGACACTTCTCTAAAGAAGGCATCCGGATGGCCAACAGGCACATGAAAAGATGCTCAACGTCGCTCCTCATCAGGGAAATACAAATCAAAACCACACTCAGATATCACCTCACGCCAGTCAGAGTGGCCAAAATGAACAAAACAGGAGACTATAGATGCTGGAGAGGATGTGGAGAAACGGGAACCCTCTTGCACTGTTGGTGGGAATGCAAACTGGTGCAGCCACTCTGGAAAACAGTGTGGACGTTCCTCAAAAAATTAAAAATAGACCTACCCTATGACCCAGCAGTAGCACTGCTAGGAATTTACCCAAGCAATACAGGAGTACTGATGCATAGGGGCACTTGTACCCCAATGTTTATAGCAGCACTCTCAACAATAGCCAAATTATGGAAAGAGTCTAAATGTCCATCAAATGATGAATGGATAAAGAAATTGTGGTTTATATACACAATGGAGTACTATGTGGCAATGAGAAAGAATGAAATATGGCCCTTTGTAGCAACATAGATGGAACTGGAGAGTATTATGCTAAGTGAAATAAGCCATACAGACACCATATGGTTTCACTTTTATGTGGATCCTGAAAAACTTAACAGAAACCTATGGGAGAGGGGAAGGAAAAAAAAAGAAGTTAGAGTGGAAGAGAGCCAAAGCATAAGAGACTCTTAAAAACTGAGAATAAACTGAGGGTTGATGGGGGGTGGGAGGGAGGGGAGGGTGGGTGATGGGTATTGAGGAGGGCACCTGTTGGGATGAGCACTGGGTGTTGTATGGAAACCAATTTGACAATAAATTTCATATATTGGGAAAAAAAAAGGTAGCCAGCTACATCACCTTCTAGTTTTTCTCATTGTTGTCATCTGTTGCCCTCTAGGTCATTCCCCAACATATCCCAAAGATTTTGAATTGCACTAATTTATAAATTCATGTAAAATACCTGATGAGTTATTAGCATGCTCTGGACTCAGATCAAAATGTTAAACAACACATAAAAGGCCCAGCTGTTAAATGGCACTGAAGAGTGGGAGAGAGAACATATGGTCAACAAACAAGAAAATTGATTAATGGATTATTTTCAGATAGTCAAGAAACTAAGAGGGAAAATAATGAAAGGTGGTTTGGAAATGACTGAGGGAGGTACGTAGTTTAGATTATTTGGATGGTTTGGGAAAGCCTGTGAGGAGGTGCATGGAAACCTAATATCCTTAAGGCTAACAACTTTCATAGTTGTATTGTGAAGGTGGTAAAGTTTAAAAGCCTGAGCCCCAGTGTATGAAGTCTCCAGATGACTTTAAGGAGTGGGGATAGGGCTATGACGGTGCACCTCTGAGCATAGAGCTTCTGTTATTACATTTTTTCCATGTATTTCCTATTTGTCTTCTTTCCTGCTCCTCAACCACTATACACACAGGCACACACAAACCAAATGATTTCACCCTTCCCTATGTTTTTGCCTCTTTGAAATGAGCTTACCCATGGAGAAAGGAGAAGAGCCAGAAGGAAAGCTAAGATATGGTTCAGTCTAAGCCCCTTGACTCAGGACAATGATCTGACTGGAGCAATGTGGCATTCTAGAAACCTTTCCCTTTCTATTCTCTTTCCAAAGTGTACCTACCTTTTGTCTGCTCCCAGCACTCCTTCCTTGCCCCAGACACAAAAGGAATACCAGCACCTTCTGGCTCCACAAGACAATTTTCTATAATTTCATTATGTGTGTGTGTGTGTGTGTGTGTGTGTGTGTGTGTGTGTTTGTGCGCGCGCATGTGTGTGTTGGGTATGTGGATGGGAGAGAGTCCTATGCTTCATTAGTTCCTTTTGTTTCTCTGACAACTCTAGGGTTGAATCAGAGTGGAAACCACCAGCTTGTATTGAGTTCACTCTCTAGTTAAAAAAAAAAAAAAGTTTACCAGTTACCTAATTGCACATGAAAAAAAAAAAAAAAAACCCTTCTTAGTTCTATTTTTACTTGACCTTGACCTCTCTGTAAGATTTTATTCTGTTGATCACTCTACTACTTCTTAGAACTCCCCATTTTTAAAGATTCCACTACACCATTCTCCTCTGATTAATGGTCCATCCTATGTATTTCTAGATAAAATTCAGTGTCTTAAATATGGCACATGAGACTCTTTTAGTCCTCTCCATCATGGCAGACACGTTCACAACCATACTGGTACTCATGGCACAGCCCTGCTTGAGTCATTAGTCACCAATATGTGTCCTGTGTCAGTCCCTTTCTTGTTTGTCTTGTTTATCACATACTGTTTCCTCTGCTTGAATTATCCCTCGGCCCAACCCCTCTCTCTCTTTCCAATCTCCTTAGCAAACTCTCCTCTTCTTGGAATAAAGAAAAGACAAAAAAGGAAACAAAACAGCATTTGTATTTATTGGCATTATCTAGCATGCCAGAACTCTTTCCATTTCCTTTTTTTGACTTCATCATTTTTTTTCATATTGCTCTAGTGGTTAGTGTATATCTCATCTTGTGACTCTATGATTAATCTGTGAGCTCCTGTATGGCATAGGCTTTGTTCCTTCAAGAATTTGTGGTATATACTAGTTAGCTAATAAATATTTGTTACATTAATAATTTGAGGAATAATAAATATTTGCCATGGACAAGGTTCTTATAAAAATAGCCAGTTAGTATATTGATAAAGTAATTATCATAGAAAAATTAATGTGGTTTCTTTTTGTTTTTTGTTGTTAAACTTCCACCTTGTAGACAGCAATATTTCCAACTTTCTAATAAAGTAGAGCAAACATTTTTGGATTCTCCAGAAGCATAGATATTGTTCAAATGAAAAAATATTACATATCATTGTGGGGCATTTGTTGATATTTATGAAAAATGTTTTCCTTACACATGAATTTTATATTGGTTTATTGTGGGTACTATTTAAGTACAAATGTTCCTTGACTTACAGTGGGGTAAGTCCTGATAAACTCATTGTGAATTGCAAATATCATAAGACAAGAGTGCATTTAATACACTTAAACTACCAAACATCATAGTTTAGCCTAGCCGCCCTTAAATGCGCTCAGAACATTTGCAAAAGTCCCCAAATGTAGGTTTTATTTGGGCAAAATCATCTAACATAAACTATTTATTAAATAGGGCTAAAGTGTTGAATATCTTATGTAATTGATTGAATACTCTACTGAAGGTTGTGGGGAAAATAGGTTCAAGAATCCCTTATACTTACATAAATGGGTTTAGGGTGGAAAACCGCCACCATGGGGTGAAAGTGCCGAAGGTTATTTAGGCAGGCATTTTAATGGGATCACGAGTAACTTGTTATATCACCTGCAGGAAATTACTTTCCATCTGGCGCCAATATACTATTGTGCTTTGATCACAAACTCCACTTGCCACCCCCCTCAGACCCTTTGCTTCTTACACAGGTTAATGATTGCTATCTGATTGTTTCTTCACATTCACCATGTGTATAAGATCTTGAGCGCTCAATCAACACAGAGAGGGAACTCCCGTTCCAATGCTTGTCTCCTCCCGGACATTAGCCTCTTTCCTATTCAATTCTGCCTCTGCTCCCTAGCTGTTCAAGAGAGAACTTCCAGACTCACAGTCTGTGACAGAAGGTAAGAAACAGAATGGTTGTAGGGGTACAGGATGGTTGTAAGCGTATCGATTGTATACCCTCACGATCACACGGCTGGTTGGGAGCTACCATTGCCCAGCATCCCGAGACAGTACTGTACCACATATCGCTAGCCTGAAAGGATATCAAAATTCAAAGTACAGTTTCTAATGAATATGTGTTGCCTTTGTAGCATCACAAAAACAAAAACTTGCAAGTTGAACCCCAGTAAGTCGGAAACTGTACTTTATGTTAGATGAAGTTTGAACATATTTGTGTAATTGGACAAAACAAGAATCAACATAAAAATAAACATATCTGACTTTCAGCTACCTCTTCCCCTCTTACAAATCTCAAAAGCAATTACAGGAAGATAATTGAGGTACCGGATAATACCACAAAGGAGGTCATTCATTTCTACGCAATTAAACTATTTTTCAAGCGCCTTTGTGTTTGAAAAATAAAGTTGATGAAAAGAACGTCTTTCCTGGAGGTAAACTAGCCAGAACATTCTGCTTCTCTCTACCAAGGTGGATGACCTACTACTGCTACAGGGGACCATTAAGGAGACTTAAGTACAAAACAAGCAAAAAAAATCACTTACAACTACTTTAAATCCTTTCTCTCTCTCTACTTGGCATAATATTTTTTGTTACTTTCTTAAGATTAATGAGATATTAATCCTTACCAGTACCATTCTAAGAGACTCTGCACACATTATTTTTTTTCAAATAAGAGGCAATTTCCCTTTCATTAATGCCCAAAAGAATGATCTACATTTAATTGATTCAGAATTAATCATATTTTCTATGAGACATTTATTTTGATTAAAAGGTAAAAAAAAATATTAACCTGGAATGATTTCCCCCTTCACCTGATATGCACTTTCATCATGTTAGTGAGCTTAGCTGTTTTGAATCCATAAAGCGACTCTCACTTCAGTTTGTATTACTTTTCTGCATATTTCACAATTAATACTTCTCTTACTGCTACCTACTACTGCACTAATTTTCTTGCAGATTATGTTTGTCAGTCTCATTCTATTTTAGTCCCACTGGAGAATGAATTATGGGTCTTTCATTTCACAAGCTTCGTGATCCTCAGCGCAGTCCCAATGTGGCTTATGTGAAGACAGACTCAAAAAAGAGAGCTCATTTTCTATCTCTGTCCTGTTGCAAAGCTATGGTTATTTCTAGATTTTTAAGGGTTTATTTTCAAACTCTTGCCCCAGATGGATATCAAGTCTGTGTTGTTATGCTGATTTTGAAGGGCTGAGCATATTCCTAAGTGATGTTGTAGTTTTTGCATTAGAAATGAAGTCTCATAAATCCTATTTGTCTAATTTATCTGTGCTGCTTTTCTGCTCAGCTTCAGTTAATATCATTAAATTCTTATCTAATTATAATGCAAGCTGTCTGACTGCCAGAACCGAGACTGTGTCAGCATTTTCTTTGCAAACTTCCAATCTCAAAGGCTTGGTATAAACCAACCCCAAAAAAATGATATTGGCTGATACACCTTAGAATGCTAATTCCCACAGCCAAAGTAAGTCGTATGCTTATTTAGAAACATAAATCAGCCTTTACTGTGGTTGTTTTAAATATCTCAAGATAAGCTCATGTATGAGAAATGTAATTATTTTATGGCAAATATTTCTCATGAGAGGCTTTTTTCTCTGTTAAATCTGAAAGACATCATCAGTTTCTATAATCATAATACATAATCTTCTTCCTAGTACTCCCTGTGTTTCAATCCTCTCATGTCTTTTCAATAGATGTCCTTCTCAAATTTCTGGGAAGCATTTTTTTTTATTTTTATTTTTTAAAATCTATTTATTCTGAGAGACAGATACAGAGACAGAAAGAGAGATAGTGCAAGTGGGGGAAGCAGAGAGAGGGAGAGCGAGAATCCCAAGCAGTCTCTGCACTGATAATTTGGAGCCTGATGTGGGGCTCAAACTCACTAAACCATGAGATCCTGACCTAAGCAGAAACCGAGTCAGATGCTAAACTGACTGAGCCACCCAGGCGTCCCTCTGAGAGGCATTTCTAAATGCAATGTGTGATAAAACTACAAGCAAAATTGCTGTAATCCAAAAGTGCAATTTTGTTTTGTTCGTTTCTCTAATGTCATCCATGAAAGTTTTGAACATATTGTGAACTATGTAAATTGTGCCATTTAAACTTCATATGAGATATTTAAAATTCTGATTATTTTTGTTAAGATATGCTTTTGTTGAGATATATTTAACAAAACTGTGTACAAATCTTAACTGGTCAGTACGAGGAGTTTGACAATAACATATGCCCTATAACCACCACTTACAGCAAGATTGAGAACCTTTTTATCTCTTCAGACAGTCCCTCAATGGCCTTAGCAGTCAATTTTCCGATGTTCCTTCAATTATTATCTTTTATTTTTTAATTTTTAATTTTTAATTTTTTTAAGATTTTATTTTTTTAATGTTTATTTATTTATTTTGAGAGCGAAAGTGCAAGCAGGGGAGGGGCAGACAGGGAGAGAGAGAATCCAAAGCAAGCTCCAAGCTCAGTGTGGAGCCCCATGCAGGGCTTGATCTCAGGACCATGAGGTTATGACCTGAGCCAAAGTCAAGAGTCAGATGCTTAACTGAATGAGCCACCCAGGCTCGCTTAAAGGTTTTATTTGTAAGTAATCTCTGAGCCCAATGTGGGCTTGAACTCAGAACCCTAAGATCAAGAATTGCACACTCAGGGCACCTGGGTGGCTCAGTCGGTTAAGTATCCGACTTTGGCACAGTTCATGAGTTCAAGTTCCATGTGGGGCTCTGTGCTGACAGCTCAGAGCCTGGAGCCTGCTTTGGATTCTGTGTCTCCCCCTCTCTCTCTCTGCCCCTTCCCACTCATGCTCTGTCTCTCTTTCTCAAAAAATGAATAAACATTAAAAAAAAAGAGTTGCACACTCTTCTGAGTCAGCCAGATGCCCCCAAATTCTGTCACTTTAGAATAATTCGTGTTATAAATTTTATATAAATAAAATCATATAGTAAGTACTCTTTTGTGTCTAGCATTTTTTTGTGCCTAGCAAGTCATTGTACTTACTCTTTTTATCACTGATTTTTGTATTTGTGTTTAGTATTGGTATAATGAGTACAAATAAAATTACTTCTCTTTTCTCTCTTTAAAGAGAATTGATACTATTTCTCAGATTGTAGAGTCTGATACAGTCATTAATGTCTGTAGTGTTCTTTGTTGGAAAGCATTTTAGTTTTTATTCAAAAATTATAATAAATGCAGAGTTATTTCAGTTTTTAAAAATTCTGGATGCTTTTAAATTTCATGTTTTTCAAGAAAATTTTCCATCTTAAGTCACTAATTTTATCAGCATAACATTGCTCAAAATATCTCCTTATTAACTTTTTAATGTCTGTATCACTCTTACTATTGACTAGACTTGCTAAGAGTTTAACAGTGTTCTTTTATATCTTTTCAAAGAACTAGCTTATGTCTTTGTTAGTTTTCCCTATTTTTGTCTATTTCTATTTCATTCATTTCACATTTATTTTTATTTTATTTATTCTGCGTTATCTTCTTAAGATGACACTTTAAATAATTGATTTTACTATTTTAAAATACATTTTCTGGGATGGGAAATATAAAGCTGTAAATTTAACTGCAAAAATAGCATTGCTTGGGGTGCCTGGGTGGCTCAGTCGGTTGGGCGTCTGACTTCCTCTCAGGTCATGATCTCACAGTTGGTGGGTTCCAGCTCCACGTGAGGCTCTGTGCTGACAGCTCAGAGCCTGGCTCCTGCTTCAAATTCTGTGTCTCCTCCTCTCTCTGCCCCTCCCATGCTCATGCTCTGTCTTGCTGTGTCTCTCAATAATGAATAAACATTTAAAAAAAAAAAAGCATATTCTGCAATATTATATTGTTGTTCCTTCACTATCATTCGTTCAAAATATTTTCAAATTTTACTTGTAATTTATTTTCTTTTCTAACCTATGGATTTAAATATTTTTATGTTTATGTATTTTTGAGAGACAGGGGGAGAGAAAGAGAGAGAAACAGGCAGAGGGAGAGAGAGAGAGACAGGCAGAGAGAGAGAGAGAAAGAGACAGAGCGCGCGCCTGAGCAGGGGAGGGGCAGAGAGAGAGAGAGAGAGAGAGAGAAAGAGACAGAGCGCGCGCCTGAGCAGGGGAGGGGCAGAGAGAGAGAGAGAGAGAGAAAGAGACAGAGCGCGCGCCTGAGCAGGGGAGGGGCAGAGAGAGAGAGAGAGAGAGCGCGCGCCTGAGCAGGGGAGGGGCAGAGAGAGAGAGAGAGAGAGAAAGAGACAGAGCGCGCGCCTGAGCAGGGGAGGGGCAGAGAGAGAGAGAGAGAGAGAGAGAAAGAGACAGAGCGCGCGCCTGAGCAGGGGAGGGGCAGAGAGAGAGAGAGAGAGAGGGAGATGGAGGATCCAGAGTGGGCTCTGTGCTGACAGCAGAGAACCTAATGCAGGGCTCCAACTCACTATGGATCTAAAGTGTGTTGTTAATTTCTAATTTTGGAAGAGTTTATTTTAGATATCCTCTTCCTATTCTGATTTAATTGTGTTGTGGACAGAGAACATAATCTGTGTGAATTCAGTCATTTTAACTTTATTGAGATATATTTTATGGACCAAGGTCTGATTTATATGGGTAAATGTTCTGTGTAAACTTGAAGAAAAATATTTATTCATCAGACTTTCAGTTGTAATATTCTATAGATGTAAATTAGGTCAACTTGGTTACTAATATTCATTTTTTTTTTAATCTTTACTGCATTTTGTCTGATTTTGCTATCGAGTTCTGAGGAAGAAATCTGAAAATGTTCTAGTATCATTGTGGGTTGTTTTAAATTTCCCCCGGAAGTTTTCTCAATTTTTGCTTCATGCAACTTGAAACTCTATTAGTTGACATGAACATAGTTAATATTGTTATGTATTCTTGATGAATTGGTTTATTTACCATTATAATATGCTTTCCTCTACTTCTTTGTCTTGAAGTCCATTTTGCCTTTTATTAGTACCACGTGCATCTTCCTAAACTCAGAATTTGCACTGTGTATCTTTTCCTATATGTTTAGTTTCAGTATGTACATGTCTTTTTAATTATTTTTAATTTTTTAACGTTTATTCATTTTTGAGAGACAGAGACAGAGGGTGAACAGAGGAGGGGCAGAGAGCAAGAGGGAGACACAGAATCCGAAGCAGGCTCGAGGCTCTGAGCTGTCAGCACAGAGCCTGATGTGGGGCTTGAACCCACAAACTGAGATCATGACCTGAGCTGAAGTTGGACACTCAACTGACTGAGCCACCCAGACGCCCCTTTGTCTTCTTAATTTAAAGAAAAAGATTCTTGCAAATAGTATGTACTGGAATCTTGCTTTTTCTAAAATCCAATTTGACAATCTTTTGCTTTTAGAGGGAGTGCCAGTCCACTTATCTTTCGTATAATTTTTGATATGATGGAGTTTAAGTATCCCATCGTGATAGGTGTTTTATAATTAACCCTTCAGTTATTTTTCTTATGTTCCTCAGTTTCTGCTTTATTTCAGTAAGTTTTTTGAAATTAAAAATGTTCTATTTTATCTTCATTGGTGTTTTGACTATGTATTCTTTGTATCGGTTTTTATTGATCTAGAATACAATGTGAAAAACTTATACAATTATATTCACTGCTCAGCCACAATCCTTGTTTTTGTTGGCATATATTTTACTACACTATATGCTAAAATCCCACAATAAATTGTTTTCATTTTTTCTAGAATGCTTAATAGTCTCAGTTGTTTTCAAAAATAGCTAAGAAAAATGTCACTATATATAATATGCTATATATGTATATGTAACATTATATATATTTATATGTATATATAAAACCTTTCTGCTTCTGATTATTGTTGACAGTAATTTGGTTTTACTGTTTAACAACCTTAATAAACTTTAAATACTTTAACTATTAAAATAACAAACATAGTTTCATGCAAAAGCTTTTACAAAAGTGGTATTCAACCCTAAACTGCCTATTGTACAAGGTTAAAAATGACAATATCTCCATTTATAAAAATATTTCTCAGTATTCCCATTGTCATTTTTATTGTGTAATCATTTGTGACTCCATGTGAGTTTCTGCCTGTTCTTTCCTTGGGAGGCCATTGTTGTTGGTTGGGTTTTTCAATATGCATTCCAAATCCCTTCTATCTATGTTTCCAACCCCTTTCTTACAGAGACCAGAAAGTTTAAAACTACATTTCTTAGGCCTTCTTGTAGGCAGAGGTCTTTCTGAGACTTAGATTCTACTACTCTGATGTACACTCAGTAGACTTGTATTTGGAACTGAGTCATATGAGGAGAGACATAGAATGAACTGGAAGATGTTATGCTAAGTGAAATAGGTCAGTCAGAGAAAGACAGATATCACATGTTTTCACTCATATATGGAACTTGAGAAACTTAACAGAAGACCATGGGGAAAAAGAAGGGGGAAAAATTATTTCCAACAGAGAGGGAGGCAAACCCATAAGAGACTCTTAAATACAGAGAACAAACTGAGGGTTGATGAGGGGCAGGAGAGAGGGGAAAATGGGTGATGAACATTGAGAAGGGCAATTTTTGGGATGAACACTGGGTGTTGTATGGAAGCAATGAATCATGAGAATTTACCCCTGAAACCAAGAGCACACCGTATATAAGGTATGTTAGCTAACTTGACAATAAAGCTTATTATAAATAAATAAATGAATGAATAAACAAACAAACTAAAAAAAAAATACTGAGGTCTATTTTGCTGCTGTGAAACACAGTGGAAATATCATTGTCCTGGAGTGTGGCAGGTATACAGCCAACTTCCCAATTCAGCAAACAGCTTTCCCATCTAGTGGCCTTTGGATCAGGGCAGGAGCAGTGTAGTTCTAAAGCCCACAGCTTCTTAATTCAATAGCTGTCACAAGTGGCTGCTTTCCTGGAAGCAACGTTTCACACTGCAAGGTATTCTTGATAACTCATTTTAGAGTTTCTATCTGTAGCCCTTCTAAAGAATCTATAACCATTTACTATTTGCTTAACATAGCTAGAATGAATTTTACCCTACTTAGCAAAATCCTGACCATTGGATGCAAATGGAAATTTCTTCTATATATATCCAGCTAGTAGTTAAATAATACTAACAAAACCATACTAGACCTGAATACTTTAAAGACATTTCTAAAATGCCATGAGAGGCATAAACCAGAAAAGGGAAATGGGGAACTTTAAATTTGGTGGAAATGGTATGAATTAGGCACACATTGCTTTATATATCAATAGATTTACATAGCATTCAACACCAAAGGTAGTAAAAGTAAGCAAAATTAGAGAAGTTGAAATACTTTCATCTGTTTTAATTGATGAAATATTTTCCTTTAATTGGGTATAACAATAGCTATTGTGAGCCTGAGAGATTGAGTAAAATATTTTACCTGCTAAGTTAATAAGGAATAAAAAAAGAAAGGGAGGTATTAGATGTTAAAGCACTCAAGTGCAGTTAAGGCCAGACAACCTTGAAGTCTGGACCTGCTAAGTGATTCTCCTGGGGTACTGACATTCTCTTTATGCCATATCACAATAAATAACAGAAGTGTGCTATTTTTTTTTACTAGTTATTTGCTCAGTAGGATCCAGATCACTAAGGGATATGTAAGTTGTAAGAAATTTGTGGAGACTTGGGAATCCATTCCTCTTTCTGTTTTCTCTTGCTTTATTTAAACTCTTTATAAATTGTCATATCATTTTCCATGAACTGTATACATTGGTCTCTTTTTACCATTCGTATTACTGACTGATTGTATCAGCCCAGCAGATGGATATATTTCAAATGGGGAAACTATTAAAATTGTTTTCTGGTTGTAAGAGAACAGATTTAGATTTAATATTTCTTAAAGTTGGTTTTCTATATTTATTGCCATATTTTCTATAATGTTAATTTCTATTGAATATCAGCATTCTGTTTGTATTGTCTGCTTTCTTCATTGAATACATTTGTATTCAACCTAAATCATATTTCATTGGGATCATTAGCATTAACGATTATCTTTAATGTTCTATATTTCTTCAGTTATAATGACCATTGTATTATGCATTAGAGATTGTTTTACCTTTATTTTTATATTCAGTTGTATATATTTCTACTTTTATCTATTCATAGGTTTAATACTTTAAGAGCTGCATGCTTGTATTCATATTGATTTTTATTATGTGCGCTTCTTTAAAATTGTCTATAGGTCTATTTCTCTTCTTTCTGGTTTTGGATAGCATTGAAGATGGATAAACAACTTTTGACTTTACGTGGAGAATTGCACCAGCCACTTCTGGACTTTAATTACCTGTCTGCCCCTAAATGACTGAATGTATCCCCTGGAAATTCATATATTGAAATCTAATGTTCAATGTGATGGTGTTAGGAGGTGGGACCTTTGGGAGCTGGATAGGTCACAATAGTGGAGCCCTCATGAATGGGATTAGTGCCCTTTATAGATAAAGCCCTACAGAATTCCTTGGCCCCTTTTCCCATGTGAGGTTACAGTGAAAAAACGGCCATCTAGGAAGTGAGTCCTCATCAGACACCAGATCTGTGGGTTCCATGATCTTGGACTTTTCAATCTCCAGAATTAAATGAGTGAGAATTAAATGTCTGTTGTTTATAAGCTCTTCAGTTTGTACTATTTTGTTACAGCTTGCATGGACTGACACCAGACATCCTAAAGTCTTTGAGGAATATGGTGAAGATTGTATCAAACCAATCCCTGAGATATACCTCTTTAGGTATACTACAATTTATAAAAATTTTTATGTTGATGAATGTGGATGTTGTTCATATGAGTTAATGGTTATATGTTATTCCATTTAATATTTAATAATATATTTTCCTATTCAGTATTTCTGTTTAAAATTTCTTATTTTTACAAAACTTCAAAAAACTTTTTGTACATGTCTTATAGAAAAAACAAGCATGATTTTTTGTCTACAGTGTACACATTGAAGTAGAATTGCCACATTGTAAAGTATGTGCATCTTCAACATTGCTAGGTTGTAACAATTTCTCTTTAAAATGCTTATACCTCTTTATACTCTCACAAGCAATGAGTGTGTTTCTATTTCCTTCTCATTCCCACCAGTACTTGGTATCAGAGTTCAAAATTTTAAGGTTTTTTTTTTTTTTCAATCACCTTTGTTTTAACTTGTATTTCCCAATACAATTAATGCAATTAATAATCTTATATGTTTATTGACCACATTTTTTCCATAAAACGTTTTCTCAAGTCTTTTTCTCTTTTTTTCTATTGTTCCTTTCTTCAGATTAATTTGAAGAAATTCCTTATATTCTGCATATTATTCCTTTGTTAGTTTTTTTCTATTGCAAATATCTCCTCCAAATCTATAGCTTAACTTTATACTTTGTGTTAATTATGTTCTTTTTTTATTTAAAAACATTTTAATGTTTAGTTTTGAAAGATAGAGAGAGACAGAGTGTAGTTGGGGAGGGGCAGAGAGAGGGAGACACAGAACCGGAAGCAGGCTCCAGGCTCGGAGCTGTCAGCACAGAGCCCGCCGCGGGGCTCGAACTCATGAACCATAAGATCATGACCTGAACTAAGTCAGACACTTAACTGACTGAGCCACCCAGGCACCCCTAAATATGTTCTGTAATACAGACATTTTTATTGCAAAATAATGTAGTTTATAATTTGTAAGTTATGTGTCTTAATAAGGAAATACTTTTCTGTCCTAAATTCACACAGACATGTTTTTTGTTCTAAGCATTTTAAAGTTTAGCTTTCTGAACTTTAATCTACATGGCAGTTATTATTTTTGTACATGGTAATGAAAAACTGATCTGGTTTCACCTGTTTTAAAGACAGACAACCATCTGTCTCTGGACACTTATTGCAAAATACCTGTTTCATCCACTGATTTTAGTGCCATTTTGTTATATTCCAAATGTGGATATTCTCTATATGTTTGGATCTTTCCCTTTTCATTTTATTTTTACTTTATTTAAGATATTTGCATTTAAGTTCATAAATAGGATTGGCATGTAATTTTCTTTACATGTAAAACTGTACATGTAAAGTTTTACATGTAAAACTGTTTTGTTTGTTTTGTTTTGTTTGTCCAGACATGATGTTAGATCACAGAGATAAGGACTAAACTTCAGAAATGGCAGAGAAGTGATGTGGCCCCTAGCTACTCCACGGCCCTGAACTGCTTGAACTTTTACATGAGATAGTACTATAGTTAGATTTTGCTTGAGCCTTAATTGGGTGATCAGTTTTATTTTTGACTGAAAAATCCATTATTATTTTTTTTTTTTTTGAGACAGAGAGAGAGAGAGAGAGAAAGAGCCAGTCTCTACAAGCAAAGGAGGGGCAGAGAGAGAGGGAGGGACAGAATCCTAAGCAGGAAGTCCAATGCAGGGCTCGATCTCACAACCATGAGATCATGACCTGAGCTGAAATCAAAAGTTGGATGCTTAACCTACTAAGTCACCCAGTAAAAATCTAATGTTAAGCAATCTTACATATATTCTACATTTTCCCGAGCTGGCCTTCATATTTTTGTGTAAAACATATTCATTTTAAAATTTTCCAATTCATTGCAATAAGGTTTTTCATAATAATTTCTTATGATCTATAAAATGCTCTATGGTTACATGATATTTTGTATACCTTATGTTCTTTGTGAATTTGTCTTTTTTTTCTTAATCAGATTTGATTTTGAATTAACCTTTTTAATAAACTTTATTGATTATTATTATTGATTCCTTGTGACATATGGAATCATTACTAATTTCTATTCTCAGTAATAGATTCTATAGCATAGGGAACTTTATTATTATAGGTATAAAAATATATAACACAGAAATCTTTTAAGGATGTGAGTCATTAAAAACTTGCTCTATTTCTTATGTAGCTCTTAGACTAGTTTTCCACAGCTTTGGTTTGGGTAATTGATTTCTTTTTTTAAAAAAGCATCAAGAATTTAAGGGCGCCTGGGTGGCTCAGTTGGTTGAGCGTCTGACTTCGGCTCAGGTCATGATATCCTGTCTTGGATCCTGTGTTTGAGCCCTGCGTTGAACTATGTGCTGACAGCTCAGGGCCTGGAGCCTGCTTCAGGTTCTGTGTCTCCGTCTCTCTCTCTGCCCTTCCCCACCTGTGCTTGCTCTCTCTCTCTCTCTCTCTTGCCCTCAAAAATAAATATACATTTAAAAATTTTTTAAAGTATGGATTTTCATATTTATTAACTATAAATATTCTCTTATCATAAAAATCTTCTATGTTGTTACAGTCCCATTTTCATTTCCAAATTTGTTTTCATTTTTATATTTTTTACTCTATGTCCTAGAGATTGGTCTGTTTTTCTGGTTTTTGAAAATTAGTTCTAGCTTTTATTTACATAGTATATTATTTGTTTAATACTACCTAATTATTTTTGAATATAAAATATTTTATTTATATATTGTTCTCTTTGTTAGCATTATTATTGTTATTATGTTTTATATCATAATCCCTCCAAAGATTGCTTGAAACATATTCCTAAGTGTTTAGATTATCAGAGGTGTGTAGGTCTTAGCAGAGGGAAGGGACTACTTTTAATGGAGTTTCCTAAAAAGTTGTCATCATTTCCTTATTTACTAACTATTTAAATGGCTTTTGCAGATCTTGGGTCCTATTTCTGTGAAAACTCTTCCCCTGTATATCTCTGATGAGATGAAAATCACATGATTTCCCTAAGAGATCTGCCTGGGGACAGACTGCAGTAATATTCAAGTCCTGTTGAATGCATTAGATGTATTGGGTCTCTGAGGCCTTGAGAGATAATAATGAATATCTTGCATGGTACCCCAAGTCTTTATTTTAGTACATTTCCCCAGGTTATTCCAATACCTGGGAATATCAGCCAGTATATCCTTCCCACTGTCTTGAAACAGTAAAGTGTTTTACTGTAATACATAGACATTTGTGTGGCACGAATGGAGTTTAACTATTTCCTAACCATATGCAAAATGGAACTTACAAAAAAAGGTTTATTTTATAATCTAAGGCATTAAATGAAGTCCTAATGGATTCAGAGTTTTGCTTCATTGTGTTATCTGTCTGGTCACAAGTATCTCTCAAGCCCTTGTCTAGCCACAGAAAGAGAAGATGGTTTCTGAACACCAGTTAATTTGCAAATAGAATACATTTTAAATTTACAAAGAGAAAAAACCTATTTTGCTACATTTGGTGAATTTGAAATGTCTCCATTTTCCAGTTTGTTTATAAAAATGATTTTGGTTTTGTTAGCAGTGTGGCAGTATAACTCTAGGAGTGTAAGATTTGAATGACATTTGTAAGAATCACCCGTTTTCTGCCAAACTCTCCGTAACTCATGCTCATTTTCAGTGGTCAATTATCTCCACCTGGGAGTCCTGCAGAAGTGATGTACTTATTCTCAAGGGATAGGTGTCGCTTCCATTTGATCACACTAATGGGATTCCACAGTGGCAGGCAACCCTGTTCATGTGGGCAGGGATAGCCCTGCTGATGAAATGGCCTTCAGAGGCTCTCCATAAATTAAGCCGCACATCAGCGCTACTGGGCCTCGCATCTCTTGTTCTCTCACGCTCATTCAACGATGCTGGGGAGCTCAGACCTAGTTCATACTTCTCAATTTCTTTATTTCCATGATGCAGAATTTGGAGAACAGAAAAATCACATAAAACACACTTGGAATTATACTAACATTTAACGATCCAAGCTTTTCTCTGTGATTTGGTGAGCATTTATGCTTATTTGATGGACTGGCATCTTTTGTGCACTCTTCCAATGTGGCATAATCAGTCCCTTGTTCTCAAGTTTGAAGCTAGAGCATCTTCTCTCAGTCCTCCTATTGTCTGCATGGTTCTGTCACTCAAAAGTTAGATTTGGAAGTAAGCAATAGGGGGCAGTGGGCACAGTGCAGAATCTATCTTTTGGTGGAGACGGTGATAGATTTGGGGACCCCATGCAATCTCAAAGCGTGAGCTGTAATTCTTGTGCTCAGTGACAGTGGCAGTGATAATCTCACTGAAGCAACACCCACGTTGTGGTTGCTGGCTCAAGCTGCTGGGACTGGCTCTCCAACCTTCTTAGACATCCTCTCAGTTTCCTAATATCCTTTAATAATGTATTAAGTGTTACTTAGAATGGGTTCTTAACTCTGCAACCAGGAACTCTGAGCTCGCATATTCTCTTGCATTGCTAGTCACATTCTGGACATTTTGATTTTCTTTGTCTTTCCCAAAACACCATCTGTCCCCACCTTGAGGCTCTTCAGTTGATGTTCTTTCTGCCCCAAACACAGATATACTCAGAGTTGGCATTTTTCATCTTTAGACTTCTGCTCTAACACTGCCCTTTCAAAGAAGCCATCCTGGCAATTCTTCTACTACTTAGTGATCTCTACCATGTTCCTTGCTTAGTTGGTTTGTTTATGTATCTTCATGTCTTCCTTACGACATGAGGGCAGAACCTTTTTTTGTTTTGTTTTGTTTATGAACGTATTCTCAGAATCTGAAGTAAAGCCTGGCAAATGGTTAGCATTCATTTTTTATGAATGAGTGGATGAATGAATGAATGCATGGATGAATGAATAAACGTGCCTAATGTATTGTTTCACTTTAAAGAGCTTTTTAAGGACAGTATTAAGAAACATATGTTTGTATTTTGGCCTAGTAAGAGAAAGAACTGAGAAACTCAAAAGAGAATTGAGATAGAAGTGGAGAGAATATGGAGAAAAGTGAGGGTTTTTCAAAGGGAAAAATGGTGAAGCCAAGTATAAAACCAAAGTGTAGTAATCTGGGGAGGTTATCACATGTACATTGATAGCAGCCTTGTACTCAGAAACTCATGAGAAACTGCGATGGATAAAAGAAAATCTAAGAAGTCCCTGCCACTTTAGTGCTATGGAATAGTTAGTGGAAAAGAAGGAAGGTTTATGGAAAAGGAAAGGGAAAGAGGGAAACATGTGAGTGGTGCAGTCCAAATATTGTTGGAAATAAATTTCCTCAAGAGTTTACATTACTCTGAGTGAAAAATCTGAAACCATTATTTGGGGATAAGTTATTCAGACACAAAAATGATTGTTTGGGATTTGTGTTCTAAAGTTCATTCCTACGAAACAGATGATGAAGCACTAATAATTTTTGAGAGAAAATTAATCTCTAAACTTTAATGTGTAATAGTGGAATAATAGCTAAATTCTAATACTGGCAAACTTGCAAATTATACCTCATCAATTACTTTTCTAATTAGTAGGTAGATATCTTGAGGCACTATGATCATTTAGATTTTAATTGTCAGACAGACAGTGTCACCTATAGCTACTCCTTATGTCCCAATCAAAAAAAAAAATATGCCAAGATAGCAACTATAGTTTTGATGATTATAGATCATGGTTAATTGGGTAATGGGCATGATTCAGTTCTATTGCTTATTCAGTCAGAACATAATTATGATCATATTATCCACTATCCCATGAGCATATGTATGTTTTCCCCTCCAAAATATCTTAGTGTATAATGTAAATAAGTACATAAAGTTTCTCTGTCAAGAGGAATTACAGATTACAGTTGAATTCACTTAAAAGATATTCAGAAATCATTACAACATGCTAAGTGGATGCATACATACATAATAAAATTTATATAGCGTGCCAATAATGACAGGGGCATCTAATGAACTTATATTAGGTACAGGGAGTTATTACCAGGGATTTATGTGCATTAACATGTTTAATCCCCATTGCTCTCTTATGAGATAGGTTCCTTATTATTCCCATGTTATACATGAGAAACATAGTTTTTAGGAAGATCAAATGACCTCATTCGTTAAACAATGAATGAGTAGCAGGGTCAGGATTTTCATCCAGGATTCCTGCCACCAAGTCTGTGTCCTTAACCATAGAGCAACACTGCCTTGGTGGTGGGAATGATAGGAGTTTGGAGTTAGCCCAGATCAAATTCCAGTGCTGACTGTGACTTGAAAGCTATTCTTCATCCTCTCTCAAATTTAAAAATCTTCATTTGTAATAGATAAGCAAATAATAAGTAAACAAATAAAAATCATGAAATCAATCTATGAAAATATTTATTGCAAAGGTCTGAAAGTAATGTATTGTTTGAAAGTAAGGTAATGCATAGGGGCTCCTGGGTGGCTCAGTCTATTAAGTGGCTAACTTCGGCTCATGTCATGATCTCACAGATCATGAGTTCGAGCCCCACCTCAGGCTCTCTGCTGACAGCTCAGAGCCTGGAGCCGGCTTTGGATTCCTTGTCTCCTTCTCTCTCCACCCCTCCCTGCTCACAGTCTGTCTTTCTCTGTCTCTCAAAAAGTGAGTAAATGTTAAAAAAAAATTAGAAAGTAAGGTAGTGCATAAAAGTACCTCGCATGCTGATCAGGATACGCTATGTCCTTGGGTAGCAATACAACTTTTCTAACAATGTTAGAAAATTGCCAAAATAAACCAGAAATTCTATTGCTATTTTCTTCATTTTTCTATTTGAATGTGAGGGGGCTGCTGTTGGGAGATCACCCCAACTCCTGGCCCCAATACGCACCAAAATGGATTGTCAGGCCAGTGCATGCAGTACAAACCTGAACGGTATCCCTTCCAGGGTTGTGATTTGCCTCTGTCGTTGTGTTTACTTCTTGGCTAATTTTTAAATGTAGTATTTAAGAAGAAGAACCCCTCCTGCCTGGTGTACCTGCTTCTTAACATTGTTGCTGTTGTATATAATTATCTATCACTGAAAAGCTAACAAATTGAGTTCCTCTTTCTTTTCTTTAGTTTCCCCTTTGGGTACAATTTTCTTTTAATTTATTGATTTCAGGTTTCTGGATGATAGCAATAAGTTTGCAAATATAAAAGCAGACTTCTTATAGAACTATCATTTTACAGTTTTCAGAAATGCACAAAAAACCTCCAGTTGGGGATTCCTTTAGTTTAACAAATAAGATTGTGTTAAACCTCCCAGTGGTGATGTCTTCTCTCTTTGATTCATATTATTGGAAGTAATATGCAGAACTGAAAATATTTCTCCAAATCAAAATTTATAATACTTCTGGAAAAAGACTGATGCATTAGATTTGAGAACCCTGTAGTCTTGGATTATCATTCTTCCTTGTTATTATACATTGCATGGCTTACTCCTATTTTTAATATTCAAATGTAGATCATATAATCAAAAATACCATTAACTGACCACACCACATTACTGAAGAGACCTGAAACTGAGGTCATTTACATAAATCTAACATTAAAAAAGACTGGCCTTATATGAGTTCTAGTCTGAAATAAAGTAATGTATCTCATATCATTTCCAGTGAGATGTCTGATACTTGAATTGTCAAGAAATAGCAGCCTTTTTATACACAGGAATGGAGTCAGGGTTTCCTATATAGGGTGGAGTAAGGAGAGCCACGAGACACTTTTTGACCCTTTTCTCGTGTAAACCTTATATTATTGTGATGCTCACTTCACTTTAGCACATTTCCTTAACCAACCAAGAGAAGTGTATTTGTATCAGTAAATAAGTTATTGGTCTACAAATAGGATTAAATATTGTACCAGTCAACTATGGCATAGTGTGTTGTCTTGTTGAGAAAACAGGATTTATTAATGCATTGTTGATAACATATACTCTCATGAAAAAGAGGAGAGTTAGAAGCAAGTGGAAATTTGTGAGTGATTTTTGATATTGTGAGAGGAGATCATAGAAACAGAAGAACAGGGAGAACACTAGGTATTGAAGAGACAATAGGGCCAAAGGCAGCAGAAGACTTGGGTTAAAAGGGAAATTCACTACATATATATCTCAGTTTCTTCCTGGGCTATCTGTTCTGTTTCATACATTTACTGTTTTATCCTTTTGCCAATATCACACTTTGAGAATACTCTAGGGTCAAATAAGTCCTGAAATTAGGTAATACAAGTCCTCTAATGGGTATCTATGTTGTCAATTATCCAATCATATGTTTTGTGCCCCTTTCACTGGCCTTTTGTCTTTTTACTGTTGATTTGTATTACTTCTCTATTTTTTCTGGACAGAAATTCTTGTTGGTTATACAAATTGAAAATGTCTTGGGGCACCTGGGTGGCTCAGTCAGTTAAGCATCTGACTCTGGCTTAGGTCATGCATGATCTCACAGTTCGTGGGCTTGAGCCCCACATTGGGCTCTGTGCTGACAGCTCAGAGCCTAGAGCCTGCTTCAGATTTTGTCTCTCTGTCTCTCTCTGCCCCTCCCCTGCCTGAACTCTATATCTCTCTCTCTCTCTCAAAAATAAATAAACATTAAAAATAAAAAGTAAAATATCTTATTCCTACTCCTTGGCTTGCCTATTCATTTTTTTTAAATAACATTTTCATGTACAGTGGATATTTTCTTTAGATAAAGTCCAATTTATCTATTTTGTTCTTTTCTGGTTGGTGCTTTATGTGTCTATCTAAGAAATCTTTGCTTCCCTGAATGGCTTGAAGATATCCACCTACCATTTCTTTTAGATTATTTATAGTTTTAGCTTTTGCATTTAAGCCTACTATCCATCTTGAATCAGGTATTTACTGGAAAAAAAATGATAACATATGTCAACATAAAATCTTTGACAAGAATATGCACAGCAACATTATCATAATAACCCTACAGCAGAAACCCAATTACTATGAGGAAGAAATGGATAAGCAATCCTATTGTATTCACACAATGGAATACTACTGAGCAATAAAAAGTAAGAAATTACTGATATACTCACAACTGGGATGAATCTCACTAATGCTATATTCCACCAAAGGAACCAGACACAAAAGAATACAATTCTATGATTCCATGTATATGAAGTCCAAGAAAGAACAAAATTATTTTAAGGTAAAGAAAATCAGAAAACGGTTCACTTTGGTACCAAAGTAGTGACAGGGCAGGTTCTTACTGTCTGAGAGTGAGAAGGAAGAACTTTCTGGGATAATGGAAAACTTCCGTATCTTGTTTTGAATGGTAGTTACATGGTGTATACAATTGTCAGAACCTATCAAAATAATGCCTGAAATTTGTAAATTTTATTGTATTGTACCTTATACATCAATATTTAAAAAAAAATAGAGGGGGCACCTGGGTGGCTTAGTCAGTTAAGTGTCTGACTTTGGCTCAAATCATGATCTCATGATTCATGGATTCGAGTCCCGTGTGAGCTCTGTGCTGAGAGAGCTGTGGGCCTAGCCCAGAGCCTGGAGCCTGCTTTTAATTCTGTGTCTCCCTCTCTTTCCCCTTCCCCTCCTCACGCATTGTCTCTGTCTCTCAAAAATAAATAAACATTAAGAAAATTTAAAAATTAAAAAAAATAATAATAAAAATAGAGTTAGAAGGACATTAAAAGGGATAATGGAATTTTTTCAGAGACAGATATGATGTGAACAGTCATTTCATAAATAATATGCCTCTTGGAGTTGAACTGTCTACAAACTGTGGCTGTGTCCAGTGGTCATAGCAACCTATGCATAATAATGGGAGCAGCATTACCCTGACTTGAAGTAATATACAAGCGGCCATTTAACAACAACCATTATTTTTTGCTTACTTACTTTGTTTTAAGCACTTCACAGATATTACTTCAATTAATTGATCATTAGAGGCCACAGTAATTTTTATTATCAACTGAGTATGCAGCTTTTCTTTGCCCCTTGCTAATGAGGTCAATATTGTGAGCCTATGACTTTAAAATGGAGAAAACTCATCAAAAGCCAATGTGTGTATGAAGAGATGGTAAAGAAGAAAAATATCTCTAAACTAGGAAAGTGTTAATGTCAATTGTTTTAATGCCCAGGGCTAGCTCTAGGCAAATGTTTTAATAGGGAAGTTTATCTTCAGTATCTCAGGAGCCTTTCTTCTAATAAAATCACATCACTTTCACTGCTGTCTCAAACACTCCATTTCAACTCATGGGGCTTACCTACAACTTCTTTTTGTGTCCAATACATATTTGGTATGTTTCTATGCACATTGCTTGTACTGAATCATGTATTCCTCACAGTAAGCTTGTTTGGTAAGTACATTTATACTATTTGCCTCCAAAACATATGGATTTAAATTGCATCTTATTACACTCTCATTTCTTCAAAAGTGCACTCTGCATCACCTCACAGAAATACAAGGTGATACTCAGACACTGACCACCTAGTAGAGGAGGTGGTTTTATCCATCAAATCCATTTAGTACAAATTATTCATAGGCAGCCATTTTCTCTAATTATTGATTCAACAAGTACTTACTAAGCACTGACTCTCTACTGGGAACACTTATTGACCCTGAGCGTTTAGATGCTATAGAAGGACACTTGTGGAAGATAGTCTCAAATTCTCAAATTTCAGACATTTCGGGAGGGGTAATATTCTCTAATGCTGGGATCGTTGCCCTCCTGGAAATAACTCAGTGTTGTCACCTTAAAAACTGATGCTGCCAATCCTATGTTGCACTAATTAGAGTTCCAAGCCATGAAGACTACAAAACAGAGACATGTAGGGCTTAGAACTGGGTGTGAAGTACAGATATCAAAGTACTTTCTACAGGCTGTGACCGCCACCACTGTAGCATCTACCTCATTAAGATGGAGGTAGTGCTGTCCGTTCAGACCTGAAAAATGTCTGAAAATTCCAGTGACAGTGATTTATCTTATGGTTGGACTGTCATCCATCATGAGGGGTCTGGTGTAGAGATGGTGAATTCTGAACATGGTACAACCAGTGACAGCTGTGAGCTCGCTCCAGAATGTACATCTTTAGAGCAAGAGAAGCTACAAGTATTGCAATCAGAGGAGGGAAAGAGTAGCTAAAATGGCACAGTGTTAATGGAAGAAGAAACTGCTGATCCAGCTTTGGAAGAAACAAAGTCAGCACTTGAGAGAGAAGAAGAAAAGTCATCTGAAGACAATGTCTCTTTTGGAGCTGTCCGTGATGATTCTGATATTGTTAACCGTAAGCCACCTAAGTTAGAAGAAATTGGAAATTAAGAAGCTATAATTGTTGGAGAGGCACAGAGTCCAGAAGACTTTAACATGGGCTCTTTTTCTAGCACCCAGGATACATCCTGTAATCCAGAAACTTTGTTTTCATCACAGGCTAGTGATGACGAATCAAAAAGTATTGAAATCAGTCATCAGCCTAGTCCTGACTTTAGATGATGGCATGCTAGGAAGAAGAGTGTTCTTAGTTCAGAATCTGAGGAGCAGCTACTTGCCAAACAAGAAACCAAACCCTCTAAGGAATTGTGTAAATGGCAGTTCAACAGTGGTCTCAATAAGTGTGTTACACTTGATTCGTGATTGCAATCGGCATGGGATTTGGATATCTCTATGGCATACTTCAGCTTCAGAAACATCAACAGTCAGAAAGATACATGAAGATGAACTGAATGATATGAAGGATTATATTTCCCAACAGGAAACAGGAACAAGCATCTTTTATAGATTATAAGTCATTGAAGGAAAACCTTGCAAGATGTTGGGACCTTACTGAAGGAAGGATGTCTTTTGAGACTCAGAAAAAGAACCCTGATACATAAAATCAATATTTAAGAATATCTCTGTAGAAGGAAGAAAAAGCCTTATCTTCATTAAAGGAAGAGTTAAGGAAACTAAGAGAACAGATTAGTATATTGGAAGATAAAGGGACAGGGACTGAATTGGTTACGGAAAATCAGAAACTTAAGCAGAATCTGGAAAAAAGAACTAAACACACATAGCTTTCTTAACCAAAGGGAGACTCTTTTCACAGAAGCAAAGATGCTAAGGAGGGAAATGGAGAGAGAACAACTAATAACCATGGCTTTAAAGGCGGAACATCAGCAGTGAAACTCTAGTGAGTCATATTGCAACTCAGACTCTCCCAATGTATTGAGTGAAAAAAAGGACATAGAAATCTTATGGGAAGGACTCACCAAATTGGAGCAGAAGCTAAACTTTGAACAGCAGCATTATGATTTGTGGGAAAGACTCTATATTTAGGCAAAAGATTGAAATGTAAAACAAGAAACTGATGGAAAAAAGAAAGAGGGCAGAGGAAACAACAGGGCTAAAAATAAGTCAAAGGAAACATTTTGGGTTTGGTGAAGGAAAAATTTGATGCTATGAAGAATTCTACCAAGGATTTTGTGAGGCATCATAAAGAAGAAATTGAACAGGCTAAGGCAGCTGTGAAAGAAAATCTGAAAAAAATCTCAGGTTCAGTTAAATCCACTTTTAGGCATTTCAAAGATACCACCAAGAATATCCTTGATGAAAAGGACAATAAAAGATTTGGTGCCACAAAAGCAGCAGCTAAAAAGCCAAAAGCTAAAAAGTCTTTTATTTAAATAATTTTTAAAAATTTTTATTCATTTTTGAGAGAGGGGGAGAAAGAGTGAGAGTGAGAGAGAGAGAGAGAGAGAGAGAGAGAGAGAGAGAGAGAGAATGAGCAGGGGAGGGGCAGAGAGAGAGGAAGACACAGAAACCAAAGCAGGCTCCAGGCTCTGAATTATCAGCACAGAGCTTGACATGGGATTCAAACCCAGGAACCATGAGATCATGATCTGAGCCCAAGTCGATGCTTAATCAACTGAGCCACCCAGGTACGCCCAACAACAGTCTTTAGTGAATGTTTACACTCACAGTATAGGCACGTACATAAAACAAGAATAATAGAGGTAAAGAGAGTGAAGGAAAGAAAAGCCAATTCACTCTGAAGAATTTAGAAAAAAAATACAAATTCACAGAAATGCAGTGCTGAGCATGACTAATGAAAATTATGATTTTTTTCAGAAGTCTTGTTCCGGTGTATTGAATGTGTTCAACAGGAATCCATTCATTTTTTAATATGAAAGTATTGAATCCTGTAAGGATAGATGAACTTATTTAATTAAAAAATATTTAGTAGAAAAACTGGATGGTTTTCATCATTAGGAAGAATGATCCATTTATCAATGAGTTTTCCTAAATGGTATCTTTATATATGATCAGAGGCTCTTCACTGACTTTGCTAATGATGTTAAAGATTATCTTAAAGACATGAAGTGATATCAGATAATGGTGGAGTGTTGGAAAAGTGGATGGACATATATATATATAGACACTTCTTTGGTCACACTCTTTCCCCTACTCTTTTCCGCAGTCAACCAGATAAAAAACAATGAATGGTAAATATTGAAAACTCAGGCATCGAAAACAAAAGCAGAAGCACCCTTAGCCACAATCTTCTAAAAGAGAATGTAAATGACATAAATATGGTTGTGGTAATGGAAGACACATGGCAGATCTTGAAATAGAATTGGGGCAGTTACCTTTTGACCCTAAATATTGATCATCATGGTTAACTTAAATTAGAAAATAGTAACAGAAACATGGATGCTGTCCACAATGTTTGGCGTTGAAACTGAAATGAAATTATCAAGATAATGTCTATCATTCCTAAGTATCAGTTTGATGACTCTACATTATTACTCAGAAGCATCAAGCAAAAGCTTACTAACTTGCATTTTCCTGTAGTTGAGCTTTGCTGATTTTTTTTTTTTTTTGCACTGTAAATGTTCAACTGTAGTTTTAAGGAAGTCAGGCATGCAACAGATTTTGTACATGCAATGAATCTTCCTTTTAGTGTATGAGCTTAGTGAGCTCAAATCATATGACAAAGTGTAATTAACACTGATATTTGTGTTACATTTTCAGTAGAGCTTGAAAAGAGTACATTGTGATGGAATTTCATTTTTAACATTTTATAATCTTACACTTGCTTCTTGTCTTTTTTTTTTTTTTTTTTTTTTTTTTTTTTTGCTTCAAGAGCCCCATTGACTTGTGATGAATTTGCTGCCTTCTTATGAGTTTGCTGACTTGTTCTCTTGTGAAATTTCTTGGACATCTGAATATTGTAGAAGAAACAATAAAACTCACCATGAGGAAATCTAAAGGTCTTTATTTAAAATCTGGCATTTGTATTAAAATATGATTTTATATTAAAATATGATTTTATACTTTGTGATATGTTTTATACATTTCCTCAGTAGTGATATTTGGTAAAGCAGTTCACTGTTTTGTTTTGTTTTGTTTTGGGTTTTTTTGTTTTGTTTTGTTTTTTTGCTAGTTCCATGAATCTTGCCCAATGTTTACAGGCTTATTTATGCAGCATCTGAATATTTCTACCCAGCAATGTCTATTTCTAGGAAAGATTTAAACACAGTTCAGAATTTCATCTTCTGGAACATCTGAGTTTCCCTTTTAATTTCTATTCATAGACATATATGTGACTTCCAGTTTGACCTTCTGGCAAATGAGTGTGGAAGAACAGAGAAGTTCTCTCATAGCTGCTTGAGATTAGGAAAGCTCTTATTTCCTAGAAGTAAATAAATGTTTGAGTAAATAAAGGCTACATTTTGCTGGAGGGGGGAGTACTTTCTACATCGTTCTTATGTCTATTTCTAATGGCTGCTGTAACAAACTACGACAAATTTGTTTGCTTAAAATGAAAACAAATTTACTATCTTACAGTTCTGGAGTGCCAAAGTGTGAAATGGGTTTCCCTAGGTTAGAATCAAGGTGTTGCCAGAGCTGTATTATTTCTGAAGGTTCTAGGAAATAATCTATTCCCTTGAATTGTCTAGCTTCTAGAGGGGGCCTGCACTCATGGCTGGTGGCCTCTTCTGCATTCAAAAGCCAGCTGAATCACTATGTTGTACACTTGAAACTAATATAACACCATATGTTAACTACACTAGAATTAAAATAAAAAATAAGCAAACAGACAAAAAAAAACCAAAAGTCAGCAGTGCTTAGCATCTTTACATTTCCCTCTGTACCTTCTGCTTTCCTTTTAACTCGTAAGGACCCCTGAGATTTCTTTGGGCCCTTCTGGATAATCTCGGATTAGCTCTCCTTCTCATGATTCTTAATTTAATCACATTTGCAAAGTCGTTTTTGCCACATAAAGTAACATATTCATAAGTTCTCGGGATTAGGACATGGCATATTGGAGCAGGGGACATTTTCTGCCTACCACATTATAGTTATGTATTCCATCATAAGTATCTACATTGGAAATGTAGCTAATCCATAAATCATGTACTTAATAGTCAGGATATATGTTATACCTAAAGTAAATTACTTTTTAGACTCCCCCAAAAGTGTTTCAGAAGAAAAAAGAAACACTCTGTAAACATTCTTATTTGGCACAAAAATCACTCCACTGAATATCTAGATAATACACATATTTTTAATATCCTCTTCTCTCTCCTTCCTCCCTCCTTCTCCCTTTTCCCACCTTTGTCCCCCCCCCCACTCTTCCTCTTCCTCCCTCCTCCCCTTTTCCCTCCCTCTCTGGTTCTCCCTTTCACTTTCCTCCAATTCTGTCTCTCCTTCAAACACACATGCAAGCACACACACATCTAGATCATCTAAATCAAAGGCAAAAACACAATGATAAAACATCTAGTTCAGAAGTATATTTTGCTTGGTCTTAAATAATAAGCACTCATATAAGGAGAAAAATATTTAAAACATCAGGGGGATTGCTTGAGGGGTATGAAACATCCTTCCCAGGAGAAATAATCTCATAGTTTAAGCTAAATTTATGGCAGGAATTTGATGGGTTGGCTCCGTTGTCTGGTGCCTTTGGGGCAAGATGCAATGTGCTGGACTTGGCAGATGAGTCAGAAGGCAAGATTTCATACAGAATTTGCTTCTGAGAATGAAAAAAAAGATCTCTTGAATTAGTGCTTTGGAAAGGCTCCTTGAGCTATAACCTTGGTAGATGTTGGATTCAGGATCATTAACCACCCAAGATAAACACACATGGGAGTCAGTGTTCTCTCCATATGTGGGTTTCAAATGGACTAGTTGTTTACAATAGCTTCAGTACAATGAGAACAAAGTTAAATAGTGATGAGTCAACTATGCAAGCCTCTCCCTCCAAAACTGCAAGGACAAAAAAAAAAAAAAAAAATAACACCAATTTCCAAATCTGAGAATTACTCAAAAATATACAATTTATTCAATTCAAACAAATTGCCTGTGAATTATTTAGAATGATTAGCACAGTGCTCGCTTCAACAGCACAAATTTGTGGATGAGTAGCAGAAAGATGACAGGATTAGATTTCCAAATCTACTCCTTAGTAGTTGAGTGGCTTTGCTTAATAAATTACTTAACCTCAATGTGTTTCAGGTCGTCATTGTTGTTGTTGTTTTACTTTTAAAATGACGGGGAAAATACACTTGCCTAGCCTACACTGCAGTGTTGTGATGAGGATTGTAATGACCTGAAAGAATACTTGGGAGATCACTCGGTGTCCTCCCAAGCAATGAAATTCTATACCAGCTTTATTAAATATTCCTATCTGTAAAGAATTTATTAAAATCCCTGACACGTGAGTTTATTAATTATTACCAAGTATTAATTCAAGATATGAAATAGGTAGTAACAAATTAAGGTGCAGGGTTTTAGTCTCTTTCTGTCAAATTTAGAATAATCAGTATCCATTCACAGTGAGCAATCCAAGGAGTTATGACAGACGAATACACTTGTAAAACTACTCTCCTGATCAAGATAAATAACAATACCATCACCCTTAAAAGTTCCCTCATGCCCCTTAGTGGTATCAACATACATTATTGAACTTTTTAGAATTTCACATAAATGGAATCATGAAGTATGTACTCTGTTTATGTCTAGCCCCTTCCCTCAGCATAACATTTCTGACTTCCTTCCACACAGTGTTGTTGTATGTTTCCTTGGTTCCTTTTTGGAGCTGGGTAGTATTCCATTGTGCTGCATATTATAACATCCATTTCCCTGCTAACCAACAATTGAGTCGTCGGCTTTTAACTATTATAAATAAAGTTGCTGTGAGCATTTTCATATGTCTTTGTGAAGATGTAAGTTTTCATTCCTCTTGGATAAATCCCAAGGAGTGAAATTACTGAGTCATATGTAAATGTACCTTTGCCTTTATGAGATACTGCCCACCTGTTTTTGTAAAATGGTTGTGTCATTATATTTCCCCACCAGCAATGTAGTTTTCCCCATAACTGACAACACTTAATACCACCATTTTTCATGGTAACCATTTGTATGTGTATAGTTGCATCTCATTGAGGTTTTAGTTTACTTTGCCAACTAATGATGTGTATTGGTATTTCATATATCTTAAGAATTATTCTTGAAACTATTATTACACTGTATGTTAACTAATTGGAATTAAAGTAAAAACTTAAGAAAAGAATTACTCTTCGATTTTTAATAAATTTTAAAATTGTATTACTCATTCAGTTGTAAATGTTCTTTATACATTCTACATACAATTGCTTTGTCATATGTGTGTGTGTGTGTATATATATATATATACAGACATATATACACACATATATACACACATATATACACACATATATATACACACACATATATATACACACACACATATATATACACACACACACATATATATACACACACACATATGTATATACATATATATATATATATATATATATATATATATATATATATATATGTCAGAGAGACCATATACACACACACACATACATATACATATCCTCTCTTAATTTATGGTTTGTATTTTTACTTCATTTAAACATAAATTATTATTTCATTTAAGCATTTAAGTCATCTGACCTTAGAAGGATAATTTTTTATTTCGATAGACTTCAGTTTATTATTATTATTATTATTATTTTTTTGTTTCATGCTTCCAATATCCCATCTAAGAAAATTTGGGTTATCTATCACTTTAAAAATGTTCTCACATTTTTTCCTTGAAATTATATAATTTTAACTTTTACCTTTGGTTCTATGGTTTATTTCAAGGTAATTTTGGGGTATGATGTGAGTGAATAGAAGGTTTATTTTTATGGCACAGATGTCCTGTTGTTGAAGCCTCACTTCTTTTCTTTTCTTTTCTTTTCTTTTCTTTTCTTTTCTTTTCTTTTCTTTTCTTTTCTTCACTTTTTTCTTTCTTGGAAAAATACATATCTAGGGGTTCCTGTGTAGCTCAGTTGGTTAAGTGTCTGACTCTTGATTTCTGCTCAGGTCGTAATCTCATAGTGAGTCCAAGCCCCATATTGGGATCTGTGCTGACAGCGTGGGGCCTGCTTGGGATTCTCTGTCTCCCTCTCTCTCTCTGCCTCACTCTTTCCCTCTATCTCTCTAAAAAATAAACATTAAAAAAAAGAAAAATACATTTATTTTTAAATTATATTTCATTTTCTTTGTTTTTTTTTTCAAGTTTTTATTTTAATCCAGTTAGTTCAAATACAGTGTTACATTAGTTTCAGGTGTACAATATAGTGATTCAACACTTCCATACATCATTCAGTGCTCATCACAGCAAGTGCACTTTTTAATCCCCATCATCTATTTCACCTATCGCCCTCCCCACCTCCTCTCTGGTAACCATCAGTTTGTTCTCTAGTTAAGAGGCTGTTTCTTGATTTCTCTCTCTCTCTCTCTTTCTCTCTCTCTCTCTCTTGCTTTTTTTCTCTTTTGCTCATTTGTTTCTTAAATGCTATATATGACTGAAATCATATGGTATTTTTCTTTCTCTGACTGACTTATTTCACTTAGCATTATACTCTCTAGCGCCATCCATGTCATTGCAAATGCAAGATTTCATTTTTTATGGGTGGATAATATTCCACTGTGTATATAAACCACCTCTTCTTTATCCAGTTATTAGTCAGTGGACACTTGGGCTGCTTCCATAATTTGGCTATTGTAAATAATGCTGCTATAAACACAAGGGTGTGTGTATCCCTTTGAATTAGTGTTCTTGTATTCTTTGAGTGAATACTCGGTAGTGCAGTTGCTGGATCATAGAGTAGTTCTATTTTTACCTTTTTGAGGATCCTCCATACTGTTTTCCAGAGTGGTTGCACTAGTTTGCCTTTCCACCAACAGTGCCAGAGGGTTTCTTTTTCTTCACATCCTCGCCAACACCTGTTTTTTCTTGTGTTCCTGATATTAACCATTCTAATAGGTGTGAGGTGACAGCTCATCATGGTTTCGATTTGCATTTCCTGTGATGAATGATGTTGAGCATCTTTTCATGTGTCTGTTGCATCTGTATGTGTTCTTTGGGAGCAATGTCTGTTCATATCTTCTGCCCATTTTTAATTGTATTATTTGTTTTGGGGGTGTTGAGTTTGATATGTATTTTATATATTTTAGATATTAACCCTTTGTAAGATATGCCATTTGCAAATATCTTCTCCCATTCTACCTTTTAGTTTTGTTGATTATTTTTTTCACTATGCAGAAGCTTTTTATTTTGATGTAATCCCAACAGTTTATTTTTGCTTTTGTTTCCCTTGCCCTAGGAGACATATTTAGAAATGTTGCGATGATTGATGTTAAAGAAGTTACTGCCTCTGTTTTAGGATTTTTATGGATTCAGGTCTTACATTTGGGTCTTAATCCTTTTTAAGTTTATTTTTGTGTATGGTGTAAGAAAATGGTCCAGTTTCTTTCTTTTGTATGTAGCTGTCCAGTTTTCCCAACATCGTTTGTCAGAGAGTCCATCTTTTTCCCATTGGATATTCTTTCCTGCTCTGTCAAAGATTAGTTAACTATATAATTTTGAGTTTATTTCTGGGTTTTCTATTCTGTTTTATTGATCTTTGTGTCTGTTTTTGTTTCAGTACCATACTGTTTGATTACTACAGCTTTATAATATAACTTGAAGTCCGGAATTGTGATGCCTCCAGCTTTGCCCTTTTTGTTCAAGATTACTTTGGCTATTCGGCATCTTTTGTGGTTCTGTAGAAATTTTAGGATTATCTGTTCTAGTTCTGTGAAAAATGCTGTTGGTATTTTGATAATGATTGTATCAAATCCGTAGATTGCTTTGGATAGCATAGGCATTTCAACAATTGTTCTTCTAATCCATGAGCATGGAATGTCTTTCCATTTCTTTGTGTTGCCTTCAATTTCTTTCATCAGTGTTTTATAGTTTTCAAAGTATAGGTCTTTCATCCTCTTTGGTTAGGTTTATTCTTAGTATCTTATCATTTTAGGTTCAACTGTAAATGGTATTGTTTTCTTTATTTCTATTTCTACTGCTTCATCATTGATGTATAGAATTGCAA
The DNA here is from genome assembly GCF_007474595.2 of Lynx canadensis. Lineage (NCBI taxonomy): Eukaryota > Metazoa > Chordata > Mammalia > Carnivora > Felidae > Lynx > Lynx canadensis. The sequence continues at coordinate 70,101,378 of NC_044306.2, forward strand.
GAGATTTCTGTAAAAGGATTTTGTATCCTGTGACTTTACTGAATTTTTTGATCAGTTCTAGCAGTTTTTTGGTGGAGTCTTTAGAGTTTGCTACAGAATATCATGTCATCTGTAAGTAGTGAAAGTTTGACTTCTTCCTTGCTGACTCGGATGCCTTTTATTTCTTTCTGTTGTCTGATTGCTGTGGCTAGGATCCACATGTACTATGTTGAAAAATGGCGAGAGTGGATATCCTTGTTTTCTTCCTAACCTTAGAAAAACCTCTGTTTTTCCCCATCAAGGATGATGTTAGCTCTGAGTTTTTCATATATGGACTTTATCCTGTTGAGATATGTTCCTTCTAAACTTACTTTCCTGAAGGTTTTTATCATGAATGGATGTTGTACTTTGTCAAATGCTTTTCTGCATCTATTGAAATGATCATATGGTTCTTAACCTTTCTCTAATTGATGTGAAGTATCACTTTGATTAGTGAATATTGAATCACCTTTGCAACCTAGGAGTAAATCCCACTTGATTGTAGTGAATGTGTGTGTGTGTGTGTGTGTGTGTTAATGTGTTGTTGGATTAGGTTTGATAGTATTTTATTGATGATTTTTGCATCTGTATTCATCAGAGATATTGGCTTGTAGTTCTCTTTTTTAGTGGTGTCTTTATCTGGTTTTGGTATAAGCTAGCTCATAAAATGAATTTAGAAGTTTTCTTTCCTTTTCTATTTTTTGGAATAGTTTCAGAACAGGTATTAACTCTTCTTTAAATGTTTGTTAGAAATCACTTGTGAAGCCATCTGTCCTAGACTTTTGCTTGTTGGGAGTTTTTTGATTACTGATTTAATGTATTTGCTGGTTATTGGTCTGTTCAAATTTTCTATTTCTTCATGTTTCAGTTTTTGTAGTTTATATGTTTCTAGGAATTTATCCATTTCTTGTAGGTTGTCCAATTTTTTGGCATATATTTTTTCATAATATTATCTTCTAATTGTTTCTATTTCTGTGGTGCTGTTATTTCTTCTTTCTTATTTGTGATTTTGAGTCCTCTCTTTTTTTCTTGATAAGTTTGGATAGAGGCTTATAAATTTTATTATTTGTTTTCATAAAATCAGCTCCTTGTTTCACTGATCTGTTATATTATTTGTTTAGTTTCTATATCATTTATTCCTATTTATTGCTGCATAAGATATTTTCTTTATCACTATATTTTTCAAATTTAATTACAATATGTCTTGGTGTGGATTTGCCATTGCTGGTTTTGATGGGAGTTCTCAACCTCCTGGATCTGAATATCTGTTTTCGTCACTAGATTAGGGAAGTTTTCGGCTATTATTTCTTCAAATGAATTTTCTGTTTCCTTTTCTCTTCTTTTTTCAGGACTACTATAATATGAATGTTATTATGTTTGATAGAGTCACTGAGTTTCTCAAGTCTATTCTCATTTTGCATAATTCATTTTTTCTCTCTTTTGTTCAGCTTGATTACTTTCCATTACTCTGCCTTCTAGGTTATTAATTTGTTCCACTGCTTCTTCCAGCCTGCTGTACATTCCATTAAATTTGTTTCTCATTTTGTTTATTGAGCCCTTTATCTTTGCTGTTATTCTTCATCTCTGTGTTAAGGGTCTCACTCAGGTCTTCCACTCTTTTCTCAAGTCCATTGAGTATCCTTATGATCATTACTTTAAATTTCCTATCAGGAATGTTACTTATATCTGTTTTGCTTAGATCTCTGGCTATAACTTTATCCTGTTCTTCCATTTGGGGATACATTTCTCTGTCTTCTCATTTTGACTAAGTCTCGGTGCCTATTTCTGTGTTTTAGGAAAGTCTCTTGTTCTTGAGGGTGATGGCCTTATGAAGAAGAGGTCCTGTAGTGTCCTGCCATGTAGTGTCCCCTGTTCCCAGGGTCTTAAACATCTGGGAGTGTCTTCGATGTGTGTCACATATGCTCTGCAGTTTTGTTCTGGCTGCTTTATCCTTCAGGCCAGTCATCTGCAGAGGCTTTCTTTGCGTGTTGTGGGCAGTGTTTGGTCCCTGGCCTGAATGCAGCATGTTTTAACTAGGCATGCTCTGGTCTGTTTGTGAAATGAGATCTGTTGCCACCACTGCTGGAACCAAGGCTCTGCAAAACTCGTGCGTCAGAAGACATGGTGTGAGCAGGGGTTTGGGCTGCTTTTTTCGAGGAGGTCACTGCACTGGAACTAAGACAAGGGTGACTGGGAGAGACAATTCCACCAGAGTGCAAGGAGGGAAGGAGCAGGGCTTGGTGTGCGTAGTCAGTGTTGAGTGTGCTCACTGGTTCCTGTAGATGGCGCTGTGCTTATGCTGAGGGGTGGGGGAGGGACATGGAGCTAGCCAGTTCCTTTGTTCCTGAAGGGGTCTCTGTGAATGCCGCCTCCTGGGATGTGCTGATATCAGCAAATGACCTCTTCACTGCATGCACCAGGCACCATTTAGATCACTGTGTCCACGTTATATATCTGCGGGTTGTTTGACTGCCTTCTTTCCCAGAGCAGCACAGTACCCTACAGGCTCTATCCCAGCCAAGCCCACTAATCTTTAAAACTCCAGGTTTTAAAGATTTCTCACCTTTTCTCTGAGATTATGGCTCCCTCCCCACTGAAGTAGGCACCATCTGTTTCTCTCCCAAGCTGTACCTCTGCACTTCCTACTTTCTTCAATGTGGCCTCTTTTCTACTGTTAGTTGTGGCATTTGTTCTGCCAGTCTTCAGGTCAATTTCTGGGGTATTTAGGATGATTTGATAGTTACCTAGTTGTATTTGTGGGATGAGGTGAGTCCAGGGTCCTTCTACTCTGCCGCCATCTTCCAACCTTCTTTGGAAGCCTCATTTCTTGAAAGGATTCTTTTCATATTTGAATTACCTTGAACCATTCCTCAGAACTCAATTGGCCATATGTGTGTATGTTTACTTCTGGGCTTTCAGTTCTGTTCTATTGAGCTATATGTCTGTCTCTTTGTCAAATTTATACTATCTTGATTATTATAACTTTACAGTAAGATTTGAAATAAGGTAATGCAATTTTTCCATCTTTGTTTTACTTTTTCATGATTGCCTTGGTCACTCTAGGTCATTTGCATTTCCATGTGAGTTTTATAATCAGATTCTCAAAATTTGCAAAATATTTGTTATATTGGAGTTTTGTTACATCTGTAGATTCAACCTGGGATAAATTGGTATCTTAAACAATATTGAGATTTTTTATTCATGATCATGGTTTATACCACCATTTATGTCAGATGCTCTTTCATTTCTTTCAGTATAATTTTGTAGTTTTGTACTTATCTGGTTAAAATATCCTTAAGCATTTCATATTTTTTGGTTACTATTTTTAAACTTTTAAATTTTTTAATGTTTTATTTCTTTTTGAAAGACAGAGAGATAGAATGAGAGTTGGGGAGGGGCAGAGAGAGAGGGTGACACAGAATCAAAAGCAGGCTCCAGGCTCTGAGCCGTCAGCACAGAGCCCGACACGAGGCTTAAACTCACTTTTTTCTTTTTAATTTTTTAATTTTTGGTTGCTATTTTTAATTGAATTGGATTTTTCTTTTGTTTAGAATGTTTGTTGCTCTCATATAAAAATGTCTGTATATTGATTTTTTACCCTATAGTTTTGCTGAATACATTCTTTATTTTTAGTACTTTTTCATAGAAGGTGTAGGATTTTATATATAATGCAATCATGTATTTATGAAAAAAGACTATTTTGCTTTTTCTTTCCAATCTGGAGAATTTGTTAAGTTTTTTTGCTTGTCTTACTGCACTGGCTAGGGCTGCCAGTATATGATCAACATTGGTGGCACATGTGGACACTTAGCCTAGTCCCAAGTCTTAAGGTAAAAGCATTCAGTCTTCTATCATTGTGTATGATGTTAGCTGTAATTTTCCTCATTAATCATGTTAGGGAAATTCTTTTCTGTCTAGTTTGTTCTGGGTTTTTACCATGAGTAATGACTTCTTTAAAACAATTTTTTACATTTATTTACATTATCATGTGTTTTTCCCCTTCTCTCTTTGGTTATTAGAGTAAATGACATTGATTAATTTTTCTGAAAGTGTTAAATCAACCTAGCATATCTGAGGTAAATCTGGCATTTTCACTGTATATTGTCCTTTTTATATGATTATATTTATTTGTGAATACTTTTTTAATGTTTATTTATCATTTTTGAGAGAGAGAGAGAGCACAAGCCAAAGGAGGGCCAAGAAAGAGAGGGAGAGAGAGAATCTGAAGCAGGCTCTGCACTGTCAGTGCAGAGCCCGACAGAGAGCTCAAACTCACAAACCATGAGATCATGATCTGAGCCGTTATCAAGAGTTGGACACTTACCCAATTGAGTCACCTGGGTTCTCCTATTTATGAACAGTTTTTAAATTTTTTTTTCAACGTTTATTTATTTTTGGGACAGAGAGAGACAGAGCATGAACGGGGGAGGGGCAGAGAGAGAGGGAGACACAGAATCGGAAGCAGGCTCCAGGCTCTGAGCCATCAGCCCAGAGCTCGATGCTGGGCTCGAACTCACAGACCGCGAGATCGTGACCTGGCTGAAGTCGGACGCCTAACCGACTGCGCCACCCAGGCGCCCCTATGAACAGTTTTTAAAGAATCTTTATGTGTATACTCAAGAGGTATATTGGCCTGTAGTTTTTGTTTTTTGTCTTTTTTGTAATATTACATTGATATTTATGGGTGGTTTTTTTTTTTTTTATCATCAGCAGAGCAGGAAAGAAGGAGTATTCATATAAATAGAAAGGATCCAGGATCATGCAATATATTATCATAAAATTTTCACAATACAGGAAACTTTTATGTCTTTCTTGCTAGATTTAACCAACTATAAGAATAAAATTATTTTACTCATCTCATAGTTCAGTTGAAACTTTTGGTACTAATTTGGTAGGTTTGATTTTGTTTGGTAAATATAAACTTTTACCTCCTCTATGTAAAGGATGTCTTTCTGCCTATTGGTATTGAACTTGGTCATGTTTGAAAAAATAATGGTTGTAAAGTTCCCTAATTTAATAAAAAGATATAAATATTTACATTCAAGAATTTTAACAAATTGCAAGTATGGTTATAGCAATCAAAATACATTACTTAAAATTATTGAAAGTCAAAGATAAAGAGGAAATTTTCACAATAACCACAGAAAATTATAAATTACACTCAGAGGAACAGTATTTGAAATTACTTTGACTTTTCATCAGAGAATGGAGGCCAGAAAATACTAGGAAAAGCTTTAAAATACTAAAACAAAAGAACTATTTACTCATAATTCTACATCCAGCAAAAATAAGAATGAAGGTATAACAATACTTTCTGATAAAAGAAAACTAAATTAGTCAGCAGCAGAACTACAAGAAAGAAATGCAGAAGAAAATACTTTAGACTGAAGGATAATTACAAGGGATGAAAACCTGAATATTATAACAAGAATGATGAACATTGGAAATGATTATTTGAACGGATTATATAGAACAACAACAACAACAACAACAAAATAATGAATAACCAATTAAAAGAGGCCAGTTGATTATTTAACTTTGGCTATAATGATGGATAATACACTCTGAAATGGGAAAGTATGAAGATAGAAGAAAAAAAAAACATGTGAAAGTAAAAACTGAATGACGCATCTTATTCTAAAGTAAAAATGTAGCTATGAAGACAGATATGGTCAACAATCATTATTTGTGGCAATTATGCTCTGGAAGTTAACCTCAAAACACTGACTTGGGAAATGCTCCTAGGAGAAATGCAGTGTTAGGTTCATGCAAGCCTCTGATCACATTTTCATCAACCGATATGTAACCTGGTTTTAGGATAGTTTTACTTTAAAGACACCTCATTTAATATATATTTCTCATCAACAATTTACTACATGGTTTTTGAATGATTTAAAGCCAGGGACGACAGAGAGCATTGCATTAAATAGATTTATTTGCCAATGTCCTTGTAAAATAAGCCAGTCTCCAGTTCCATCAGAATCGAAAACTTATCTTCCACATAACCCTTTTATTTATTTTTATTTTTTTAATTTTTTTTAACGTTTATTTATTTTTGAGACAGAGAGAGACAGAGCATGTTGGGGGAGGGTCAGAGAGAGGGAGACACAGAATCTGAAACAGGCTCCAGGCTCTGAGCTGTCAGCACAGAGCCCGACGTGGGGCTTGAACTCACAGATCGCGAGATCATGACCTGAGCTGAAGTCGGCCACTCAACCGACTGAGCCACCCAGGCGCCTCAGCCACATAACCCTTTTATACTTAGCAAGTAAGTTAAAACTTTTTCCTAGAGGCTTCTGATCTGCAGAATTCTCCTATGATACATGTGAGTCAGACAACAGTAGCCAAGAAGGGTTTAACATTTTGTTGAGCATGGGTCAGCATTTGTGCCTCACCACAATGCTCTTATTACTGTACTTAAAAAATAACCCTGTTTTCATTTCATGAATCCACACATTGAGCTACTTTTCTATCTTATCCATAGCTTTATCACACCCTATATAAATGTTACTTTAACACTTTTCTGAGTGGCCTCATGTACAGGTTGGCAAATTTCCTCTTTCCTTTTCTGGTTGTAGCAAACTGTTGATTCATTAACACTGAACTTGCAGTCAACAGCACTGTAACTCATGCCTGAGTGGAGCTTATCTAACACATGTACTTTCTCCATAAAGCACATCGTAGCTTTTTTGTACTCAGGAACACTACTACAAAGTGCCTCAACACTATGCTTGGGCACCGTTTTAAACAGCTCAATCACAAACAAAAAGCATAAAAATGACAAAAACATGGCAATAAGAGACCATGAAAAGAACACTTGCTTACGGTGTGAGAGCAGAAATAAGAAGGCAGAGCATTGCCTGCTAGATCTCAGTAGAAAATGCCAGTGACTCAAAATTTTTGCCACTCAGCACATGTCCAGAAATTACTGTGAAAGCACTATTGTGTATTGATATGAGGGTTACAAATAAATTTTAGCAATTAGGCGATTCACAATTATGGAATCCCAGAATAATGAGGAAGATTGTTCTTTTATTTGCTTCTCAGAAACTTCTCTCCCTGTTGACAAATTTATATCATAAAATAATTTTTAATCCAAACCAGTGAGGAAAAACAAGGTGAATTATTTAGATGAATTCATGGTTATAGTATAGCTATTAGATTCTGGGACATTCTTTATAATCACAGAGTTTGAAATGAAAAAAAGGAAAATATTCATAGTTAATTCTTATTGAGTATATACCATTTGTGAAACATTGTTCTAAATGCTTGACCCTTAAATTGCACAAGGACTCCAGGAAATAGTTACTATCATTACACTTATTTTATAGACCAGAAAACTGAAGCACAGGAAGTTTTAGTAGTTATATTTTTAAAAAAATTGTGTCGAGTTATTTTTTTCCAGGTCAGGATAGAGTTAGTTCCTAAGATGCGTTGTTCCACTTCTTCATTTTAAAATTAACTGTTGCCTTTTTGAATATATGATTATTATCCCCAAATAAGAAAAAAGAAAACCATATACACGCATACATATGTAGTATTCACTCGTGCAATTAAACAGGGCTTTTAAAATTCCTGTGTGTTTATTTTGTGGTGCTCTACTGTGATATCTTCTCTTTTCCAGAAGTTTTAACTAAATCTGCTTTTGTAAAGACTGTCTGGGGGCAATCAAGGAAGCCAGGATCTGCTGCAGTTCTGATTTGTGTGAAGAGAGATGATGTCTGAGTAGAACTGAGTATTCAACAGGGATGGGACCTTACTTATGGTAAGAGAAAAACTTAACAAATAAAGTTTTTGGAATCTTGTGATTAAATGGGTTTCTGGTCAAGGAATGGACTGATTTTCATTAATAAATATCATTCCATAATAGGCATACTTTTTTTTAAAAAAGTGTGTCTTCAACTCAGTGATGTTTTCCTGAACACACAAACATAATCTTTTTATCATATTTTTATAGGTTTTATCAGTGTAAAAAATGACTTTCTTTCAGTGCACAATTAGTTGGCTATTTGTAGGTGGAGGTTTTTTTGTTTGTTTTTAATTTAAACATGTTTTTCATCCATTTATGGAAAAAACCCTAACCGAGTCAGCTCTATACACAAATAAAACTAAAATGTTAAGATCAGAGGAAATATTAGATAATTTCTCAAATATAAGACTAATCATATATAGTTTTTATACTTCTGATTCAGTTAGGAACAAAAATAAACATATCTATGAGTAAGTAAAATAAGGATTCTCAGTCTACGCCAACTGTTCTCAAATCAGAACGCACATACAACCACCTGGAGGGCTTTTAATAAATATAGGCTCCAGGTTTCCATGTTTAGAAAATCTAGTGTGTGACCTAGTAATTTATATTAAAATTCTGTCAGGTACTTTTAATGTTCCATGAAAGTTGAGAACTTCTATTCCAGACCATAACTAGAGCCGACATATACAAGTTTTATTCATCAACATCATTTAGAACAATCTTCTTAGTCTTTATTCTACAATTTTTTAAGTTTGGTGGCAAGTCTATCACTTTTATTGTAATTACTTAGCACATTAAATTACATCTTTGGCTGACATTTGAGACAGATTACTTCTACTATTCAAGAGGAAGAAGCATCCTTAGAAACACAAACATTTGACTGAATTTCATAGCTGGGCTTTCTTAAGAGAGCGGAGACCTTCTTGGTAATGAACTGAGTTAACCATTTCTAGTAATGCTCACTGCAAGGGCTCAGAGAAAGGAGGTAGTATGGACTTCTAAACTCCCTCTGAATCAATGCTTAACAGTTGCTTTCTTTCTTCTTTCTTTTTTTTTAAATTTTATTTATTTATTTTAGGGAAGGAAAGAGAGAAGGAAAGCAGGGGAGGGCAGAGAGAGAGAGAGAGAGAGAGAGAAAGAGAGAGAATCTCAAGCAGGCTCTGCACTGTCAGCATGGAGACTTTCGTGGGGCTTTCGAAACTAGGAACCATGAAATCATGACCTGAACTGAAACAAAGAGTCGATCACTTAACCTACTGAGTCATCCAGGCAATCCTGTCTTTTTATATACAGTGAGCACATAGAAAGTAACTTTTATCTCTTTAAATGTAGTCTATTACTTCATTCCGTATCTTAGTATAAATTTATATATATATATATATATATATATATATATATATATATATTTAATTTCAGGACTTTTGATTACCTTACATCTTCAGTGAAATGAATAATTGTCAAGTGGCTGCTTGAATAATTTCCTAACTTTAAGACCAATCTTAGACTATATGAAAAGTGGAGCACGGTAGTTTTTCAATCCATTGGTGTAACTTCTCAAGGGAAAATAAAATACTGCAGTATAAATGACTGTTATATTTCTGTTTCTTAATCTGTTACTTGCCTTCAGTTCTGTCACCTAGATTCTAATTAGGTCTTTTTGCAGGGTTCCCAGCACTGGAGACAGATTGTTTTATTTTTCTCTGGCCTGTTAAGTGTCACCAAGCAGGGATGAAGTTTGCTTCTGTCCTCCTTCTCTCAGACCTACTTTCCTTTTGCATCTTTAGAAAATAATATTTTTGCTTTTGTCATTTATAATCTACTGGTACTGCTGGTAGTTATGTACCTTGGGATGTTTGTATTATTAATGGGTGTGGTTCACTCTGGTTTTCACTATATCCTGTTAATGTTACAAATTATTCCTTTAAATAGGGGAGAACAATGTCTCCTGGTATGTGGTTTTCTAAGTGTGTTTGGTATGAGTTTATAATATGGAAAAATAAAAATATACATTAACATAATAGTTTGTGAGTCTGTTTGATAAAATGAACTGTACATTGAGACAGTCTCATACAAACATAAACTGTATTCTCAGATGATGTGATATGTGAATACAGCAATGTTGACATTTTTTCTAGTTCAAACAACTTACTTGATATTCAAGAGTAACTAAAGAGCTATTTATATAGCTTTATGCAACTATATTAAATATAACAATATCTAAGTTGGTGAGTAATACTAAGGTAGTTCAATTTTCATACTCAAAGTATTCTTTTTTTTTTTTTTAATGTTTACTTATTTTTGAGACAGAGAGAAACAGAGCATGAACAGGGGAGGGTCAAAGAGAGAGGGAGACACAGAATCTGAAACGGGCTCCGGGCTCCGAGCTGTCAGCACAGAGCCCGATGCGGGGCTCAAACCCACAGACCGCGAGATCATGACCTGGGCCAAAGTCGGACGCTCAACTGACTGAGCCACCCAGGCGCCCCAATACTCAAAGTATTCTAAGTCATCAAGAAGACAACTTAAAAATTTGTGTCATAATAAAAATATTTCACTTGGTGAATTTTATCTGGACCAGTAAGTATGAAATTGGTGAATTTTATCTGGACCTTGTTTAGTATGAAAAAGCTACATTTATATCGTCCATCTACTTTCCCTTACCACTAGGTCCACTATTACCAAACTGGAAAACAAGGAACTGGTATTACATTCCAAATTTTTATGACATTTTTTGTATCATAAAAGGTAAGGCATTCATTCAAGTTGGGAAATTGCAATGAGAGAGACCTACAGACTTTCTTTAATATTAATATTTACCAACACTCATTTTTAGCAATTATGTATGTTCTTTAATAAAGAATCATTTCAAAGGGTTTCTGAGGTTATTGCTTGCTTTGCTTGATTTAGACCACACTTCCCTGCCTAGAATCCCTTTACATTAAGCAACATGGAATTAGTAGCCATAATTAAAATTTATTCTGTGTGTATCCTCATGTGGAGGGCCAGAGGAGTGGCTATTTCAGTCATCTGTTCTATTTCTTCTGCCTCTAGAACTTACAGTTCTTAATGTTTGTCATGTCAGTACACAATGTTGTTTTTCAAAGACAAGGCCAAGGAAAAACATTTTTGCTTACACTTAATTTTTTTCTAGTTTACCATTCTGCATTGAGAGCCCCTTTGCAAACTATTTTTATAACCTTCCATCTTTCAAACCTGTGCTATTGAGATTTTGAAAACCTGGAGTGATAATTTCTACAATCTTCAGAAAGCACCAGAAAATTCCCTGAGAAATATGTCACTTGCTCAATCCTGAAACAAAACTCACCTTAGAATAAGCACTTTGTTATAGGATTTTGAAAATAAAAAGGATATATTCCTCTCAAATACTGTGTCTTTTCTATCCCACTATAATTCCTCAAAAATATTAAAATATTAAAAATATATAAAAAGTGGAGCTTCTGTATAAATAAGACTTAGTAAAATGAATGAAGCTTATGTATCAGTCATTATAATGAATTTCCTTAATAGGAATTTGAATAATTTTTAAAACATTAACTGGTTTATGTCTTTTCCTACTGCACACACACACACACACACACACACACACACTCAAATCAATTTATTGAGTGCTGCTTCACTTTAATGAGCCAAAATCCTATGACTCATAGGTATTTCAGTCTCTCCATCCAAAATGTTAAATATATCATTATTCTATACTGGAAAGAAATGCTTCCAGTATATTCATTTCTATGATTTGAGTGAAAGCAGGGAACATTTCTGCTAAGGTGACTGCCAGTTTGCTCCCACATACTTCAAAAATTCTGCAACTAGCATTCAATTACAGAAAAGTTACACTGAAAAGCAAAGTGCATACACTGTATCTTCTGGGCTAAAAAAATACTCTTGGTCCTTGATGTTTTCTTTAAATTTAGACTTAAAATAACACTCTCTTGCACAGAAAAGACTAAAAATTTTAAAATTCTCTAAATGGCAAAAAAGGAAAAAAAGGAACAAGCGTTCAATTCATACAAAACAGAAATGATATCTTGTTGATTGATTTTCATACAGCACCTAACCCTAAAAAAGGTTGTAAGCTGCTGACTCTTAATGTTGGCAATGGTATTCTAACAATTAACCTCTTTTCATTAGCTCAAAGTATTTGCATTATATATATTTTTAAGAAAATGCTATTCTATCCTGACAGTAATGAAACAGTGGAACACTGGTTATTATTCGACATAGCTATGTTCCCATTTAGCTATAAAATTTTAGTTCAAGTACTTAAGAAATAAAAGAGTGATCCTGACAAACCAATAAACATGGGCAGTCTGTCACTTGGTCAGTCTCTGAGATTCTACTCCTTTAGAAGGACATTTCCCAAGACTGGGACATTTCAAGGGCACCAGAAAGTTAGGTAATTCTCCAACATGAACAAAAAATCACTAGTATTGAAACACTAATTTTGTAGTATTCCAAATCCACACTTGATCTTAGCCAAAAGGCCGAGAAGCGATTGTAGTATTCCAATTCCAATATTACTGCTGGGGTATATTGGCATGAGCAAACCATATGTGTACTTCTATACCCACATCTCTCCATTTTTCTTGAAGAATAATGGATTGTGATCCCAGAGACTTGAGATATTTTTCCCTGACTCTACCATTAGGTAATAATAATAATAACTGATCATAGTAATTACTATCTATAAAGTACCAGCGACTGTGTTAAGTTTTAATATATATTGTCAACCTAATCCAGAAAACCTAATCCAACATAATCCAGAAAACAATCCTGATGTATTGAACCTAGTACAGTGCCTGCTTAGTAGCAGGAACTCAATAAATAGTAATAAATGTGAAAGTCTGTGATGGAGGTATTATAACCCTTATTTTACAGATGAGGACACCGAGGTTAAGAAAATGGAGCAAATTACTCCATTTTATACCACCAGCAAGAAGCAGAGGAAGAATTTGAAGATAGATCTATCTAATTGACTCCAAAGTTTATGCTTTGATTCTCCATACAACAAAGCTTCATGTAATTCTCTGAGTCAAGTTTATTATTAATAAATAAAAGTGTTTATCAAGTGACTTCTAAGGCCCTTTCCAAATTAAATACAAGTATATTTAAGAAATCCATGACTAACTTTTAACATTAACAACAAATTAACATCAAACACACTTGAGAAGTGGACATGGAAACTGAGAGCTGATCTGTTTTTTCAACCTTGGAAAAGTTAACAGTTTTGCTGGATTTGAACCTGAGTGTAAAAAGTGAGCCTTGGTGTTGCTAGAGGGAAGATGGTGAGGAGCATGGGCTAAATGGGTGATGGGCATTAAGGAGGGCATTTGTTGGGATGAGCACTGGGTGTTATATGCAAGTGATGAATCACTGGGTTCTGCTCCTAAAACCAATACTTGCATTGTGTTAACTAACATGAATTTAAATAAATTAATTAAAAAAAAGAAAAATTTAAATAAATGAGCCTCAGGTCTTTCCTTCTACAGATCTATATACTCTCTTATCTGAAGTTCTAATATCCAAACAACTCTGAAACCAAAACTTCTTAAACTTAGTTGGCTGCAACATCTGGCCTGACTTGAACTTACTTGGCTGCGAATACTAACCTGAATGGTGAAACCATTTCCAGTCTTTATTTATCACACTTGTGAATATTCATTTGCCTTCCTGCCAAAATATTAATGTATTTGGCCATGAGTGCTACAGTCACTCCTTGGGGTAATAGGGGCTAGAATGTTAACACATTATACAATTTATACAACGTTACCTGCCTATAAATCTAAATAACCTGAATTATAAGCATGTCTGCTCAAGACATTTTAAATTAAGGGATCCTGGATTTGCTCATGCTCTAATGATTAAATCTGCAGTCATTGGAGGAAGAGAGGATTAGGGACAAACTTTAGGTTCTAAGAGTTCTGATTTCAAGATGTTAATGCATTTACTCTAGAATTGGGTTTTCTTATTTCTGAAAAGGTGGCCCAGAGATTACAAAATAATTCAGACAGAAATACTACTAACCAGGATGGTGTGCCTTTCATGATAGAGTCTGGCATTTTCGAAGGCAGAAATACAAGATAGAGTCCTAGCAGTGACAGGTTCATTTTAGCAACTGTGAAAACAGTAAAACTAAAGTAACCACAAACCATTCAATACATACCCAGCTAGGCTTTGACATATCTACATTCTGTTTCTAACTTTTACTTGTATTTTACCCATCCTTGTCCTACTTTGAGAGCAATCAGAGCCTTTCAAGGTAGCATAATAAGAAGAGAGACAAACGAACAAACAAACAAACAGTTGCACCTATATACTATCTCCTGGTTTTAAATTGCGTTTTTACTGACATTATCTTGTTCAGTATACACATAAGACAAGTGCAGAAGGATGTAAAGGGGTCACTATGGTTCCATTAACAGATGGAAAATTATGGTCTAGAGATTAAATAACTGATCATTGCCACACAGCTCGTTAGTGACAGCTGAGGGACTAGACTCTAGAATCTAGATTCTTAACTGAGTGAATTTTCCACTATATGACAGTGACTCTGCAAAGTAACTGTCATCATTTGACTAGGGCTACCCCTAGGATATTTTCTTTTTAAATAGGTGTTATATAAAAACCAGGCCCGGTATTCCACAAATATCATGTCAACAGTAAGAAAAAAATTATATAAAATGATAGTGCAGTATGACTCACAAGATTTCTTGATTGCTTTCCAAAATGTTTTTCCTTGTCTATTCAAGACACAGGACAAAGTTCCTAAAATGGCACTGTTAAACTCCTCTATATCTTCTTTGAGAATCTGGAGACTGGCCAAGCATTCATTTTGATACTGCTGGAACTAATGCTGTACTTTATAAAGTGGGTCACATCATGCTCCTGAGATGCCTTAAGATGTTGTGGGCTTTGACTCAGGGGAGTAGAACTGGTTCTTGTACACTGGCTGACTTCAGTGGTCCCTTGCCAAACTTTACATGGGGATTCACAAGACAGTAAGAATGCTAAGTAATTGTGTATTTATGCTTCAGGGTCCCTAATATTTAACTCCTTTTTAATTTTCCCTTATAAATGATAAGTATCCTTTCTTCCTTATTTTTACTGACAATACAGAAATGCAGGAATGTTGGTATATTTTTGACTAGACAAAGCTTTGACTGAATTACATCCTCTCCAAATTTATATGTTGAAGCCACAATCCCTGATCTGATGGTATTTGAAGATAGGATGTTTAGGTGGTGAATTAGGTTTCAATGGACTAGTGAGGATGGGGCCTTTGTGATGGGATTAGTGTTCTTATAAAAAGAGACACCAGGGAATTTGCTATTCCTCTCTCTCGGCACCATGTGAGGACATAGCAAAAAGGTAGTCATCTGTGCAGTCCAGGAAGAGGGTTGTTTACCAGATATTGATGATACTAGTACCCTAAATTTGGACTTCCCAGTCTCTAGAACCATGAGAAAATAAATTTCTGTTGTTTAAGTCATACAGTTTATGCTATTGTGTTATGTCAGCTGGAACTAAGACAGGATAGTTATGACACTATAACTGCCATCTCACTGGACTCATTGACAATAATGCCTCTGTACTCTTTGAAATTGGAAATATGTTAGAATAAAGCATTTGTTAAGTACTTCTCTCTTTAGTAGTATGTATTTTCTGGATATGATAAGAAAATAACATGTGGTGGGTTGAAAATGAATGTGTTGCTAACTTAGATATACAAGAGATTTAACTGAGAATCATCTTCTTAGTATTGAGCTAGGGCAGAACTATTTAAAGTTTTCTACAGAAAAATATTTTGGATTCTTCCAAATTGTGTGGTCACTTTTTGGATAAACATTCAGTCAGTTAAAAATCAAGCTCCCTCTCCAGTTGTTTCCCTTCTCCAGTACTTTCTAAGATGACATCTGGATTAGGGTAACTCACTGCATCCTCACTGGTATTGAGTAGGGATCCTTAAATCTACTTTTAAGCAGGCAGATGCCTTTTATTTTGTCTTATCACTAGGCATCTCCTGTACATTGGCTGCCAATGCCATGGTTGGTGGACTTGTGCATCTACTTTCAATATGGTCAGGTCAGTTGGAGAATCCTTGCCAACTTGGTCTCAATTCAGTTTTTCCTGAGACTATCACATCCATCCGTGGTCCATGCACCACCTTCACACAACAATTCCATTGCACACATCTGGCTCTCAGTCTCACAGAGGCCTCCTGGAGGGAACAAATCACACCTGCTTTCATTCTGTTCAATGTGACAGGGTACTGATTAAACCCTTGAAAAAATGTAATGAGGAAGAGATGATTTGAAATGGTCTGGCTATGGAATATTTAAACAATAGTTTGGTGATAACCTCAAACAGTTTTCATGGGCTGAAACACATGATGGGAATGTTAATGCAATGAAGTATTCAGTGAACACGTAAAATTTAGGATCTTCTGTATGGATGCGTATTTGTTACACATTGATGCCTATTTTTTCCTTCTACCAAATGAATGTTGGGTAAAATAAATACCCAAAATAAAATATCATCAGAAACAGTTTTGGTACCCTCTTGTCCACTGTTTTAAAGCCCTAAGTAATTCTGAAGAATCTAAAATAATCCTTGCCTTTATGACATCATAAATTGAAATCTTTCATTTTTGAGTCACATTGTTCCACTGGATCTGCTTTACTCTTACATCATGAATAAACTTGTCTAAAGTCTTATGGTAATCCTAGATACATTTTCTCTAAATATGAAAATAACAATAATGACTGCAGTGATGTGTAGATTTGTTAATATGAGGCCAGTGTCTCTAGCTGTGCTCATGTTCTGATTTTCTTCATTTCCTTTCCTTGTTTTCCAGGAAACAATAAGCTGCCTATATAGACACTTAACTTCAAGTTCCCTAACTCAATAATATGTTGAGAGTGATCTTCATTTTCTTTTGTTTGATTTTCATCAATGTTATACCTGTTATACTATCCATTTGCAAAACTGCAACAAAAAAAAAAAAAAGCTTTGTCTGAACATGATACTACTGGAGCTGGAACAAATCCTGAGTTTGTTCAGTTGATCTTTGGAGATGAGGAAACTAAAACTCTGAGATATTAAACGAATGATTCATCTAGAAGCAACAGGATAAGAACTAGGTTTCTTAACTCATGGGCCAATTACTGTTGCTTTATAATCTTAAAATCATTTTTAAATGTAAACTTACAGACAATAATAATACTTTTTATAATGATATTCTCATGGTTTTAGATTTGCAAATTACATTTTTAAAGGCACCTGGGTGGCTCAGACGGTTAACCATCTGACTTTGGCTCGGATCACGATCTCACGGTTCATCAGTTCAAGTTCCAAGTCAGGTTCTGCACTGACAGTGCAGAGCCTGCTTGGGATTCTCCCTCTCTTTTTCCCTCTGCCCCTCCCCACTCATTCTCACTCTCTCTCTCTCTCTCTCTCTCTCTCAAATAAATAAATATACTTTAAAAAATTACTTTTTGTTATAATTCATTCATTCATTATGTATTAAATGTATATGTCAGATGCTGTGCTGAGTTCTTGTAGATTACTCGTTTACTTCTCAGAACAACCCAATAATAGTTTCCATTGTTATTATTTCTACCTGATAGGGAATCAGAGGCACGACAGATAAAGGGACATGTCTAAAGTTACATCACTGAGGAATGACCAAGCAGAATTCGAACTCAGACTACTGCTTCCAAAGCATGTTGATTTTCATAGTAGAGGCTCATTTGTTTGTTTTGCTCCTGGGAACTCCGTAATTTACCCTGTTCCTTTCTACTCTGCTTATTGAATAAACTTAGAACCATAATTGTGATTCACCTTTACCAAATTAAACTATTTTCTGGATTTATTTTTTCATACTAACCTCCTAACTCCAAAATGTTGTCCTGCTTGTGTCTCCAATTGCCCCTGTTATCACCATTCTCTTGTTTTACTATATTTTATCTTGTATATATCTTTTCAAGCCACTTTATAAAATTTTTATGTAACAGAACAGGGTACAGATAAATCAAAAAAATTCAAGAAACAAACTAGTCAAACTCAAGTTATTATACCAGAAAACTAGAATAATACAGGCTAATTATTCATGAATGTGGGGCTAACTGTGAGCACTCCAGTTGCAAATGTAGAAAAAGCCCCGGTAAACCCAATCACAAGTTCTAGGTGGGAAGTATAAATGAAGCTATTGCAAAGAGGAACAGAGCAGTCCAAGGTCATTCGTAGAGGTTGACTCTAGCAGATATGAACTCTCTCACAACAGCATGAATTAGATATTGTTTTTTGATGACTTCTCTAGGTTTTGTTTGTTTTGTTTTGTTTTGTTTGATACAAGAACTCTATATCAGAAACCCGAATGAAAAACAATGGTTAACTTAGGTAAAAATAATAATTAAAATTTCTCATTTTGTACAGAGCGAATATGTCAAATAAACATTGTAGCTTCCTGTCATTTGATATCTCTTGTGGATACTGTCTCAATTTTCGCTCTTAATAGTTTGAGGCCACTGGCAAATATCTATATCTATATCTATATATCTATATATATACCTATATATATAGATATATAGATATATATATAGAATAGCAGATTAAATTATTACATGGGTATCACCAAACCAGTACAATAGTACTGTTTTATTATAAAGAGATCTGTTTTATTATAAAGAAATAGCTCATATTTAATGCCACCTGTAGATGTTTAAGGAGGAACTAACTTTCTAATATTTTATTTATCAAAATACTAAAAATGAATTTTTATAAACTGCATTCTGTTGCATTTTTTTTCTTGCTAAGAATCTGTCTAAAATAAGATGATAAGAAAGTCCTCATAGTGAATTAGCCTCTTTAGATTCATTCCCATTACAAGATTTCCAAAGGTAATTTTAATCTTCATTTGAGCAATTGATATATTTTTAGAACTTCTGGGTGAATCTGGAAATTCAGCAGTACTCATTACACCAAAATATTTGGTTGGTGTTGCTTTTTAAATTGTCTAAACCTAAAAGCAAATTTATCCCTTACAATCCCAGGTTTTTGTGTAGAAACGGAAATTGTTTTAGCCCAAATTTGATGAACAATTATTTATAAGGGAAGATTTAACTCTATCTTTGAAACAAGTACTGTTCAGTTTGAATAATGTTATGTTAATTGAATTAAAATTGATTGAGTCTGACAACATTATATATTTGCTAGTACTTCAATTTAGCCAGGAGAAGAACGAATATCCCTTAGTATTCAAATGCCACCTTCATGTTTAATTCATTGCTGTGCTGTGGAAAGAGAAACAACAGAAGCAGCTGTCTGCTACGTCCTCATTTAGCCAGGATTTCAGCAACTCCCAGAATAGGCAGGATTAGATACAGTCAAACACAGTTGCCCAATTCTGTGCTGCAGATTTGTTTTTAATATTCCGCTTTAGAATAGTAAAATGTTGAAATATGAAAGATATGCAAACATTTCCATTTGCAAGTCACAATGAAATATAGAAGATAAACAGGTTCTATTAGTGTTGTAGATTTCCTAGCTGAACACAACTCGTTTACTAAAGATATGATCTTATTAATAACTGAATCAGAATTTATTAACCAAAACAAGTTTCCAAGCATAGTACTTAGAGTATTCACTTTTAATCAGTGAAAAAATTGTGCTAACCTTTTTTACCTTTACTAATTGGACATTGTGCCTTCTTTTTTAGAGTATGCCAACAGACCACAGTTGTCTTCCAGGCATTGAGTCCAAATCAATTATGCAGTTAAACTATTAGCATTGCTAGCCATTGAGTATGCTTAAAAGTATTACATTAGAAATATTCTGACAGTCATAACTTCAGGGCAATTTGGGAACTATTTTCAGCTCAGATCCAAGCTGAAAATTAGCTTTCTTACCAAAATGTTAAATTTAGAAAACTCTTCTTACCATCAGAAAGGGAAAAGACAGCACAAAGGGAAAACAGACAGGAGAAAGACATAGAAGGACAGACAGAAAAGAGCCATATATAAAAAAAAAAAAGAGGTTGCCTTGGGCTCAAATACTATTGCCCAACAGAAATATTATTCACAGATGTTAGACACAGAGAGCATATTTTTTTCTTGACATTTGCCACCATTTTTTATTTACTCATTTTTAAAGGGACACAAAACAATATTAAAAGCACCTTAAAATATCTAATCTGGAATAATAACAGTAGAAATATGTAAACTATGTCTTAAGAGGTCTTACTGAGTGCAGCTTGGAGGGTCTGAATAACCTATGTACTTTTTAAAACTTTTGCACAGGCTTAGCCTGATTATAGTAAGGGGATGAGGGAGGGTATATGCAATTTTTCTTTTTCTATCAGTTTATTGAGTAATTATTCCCCCTGCATACACAGACAGGCTAAATTTGTCTTTACATCAAAACTGCATCTAGGAGAAACATGGTCTCTGCAATGAGCAGTGTAGAAATTAGAGTAACTAGATAATCCTTTGCAATGGCTGCTCATTTCCAGAAACAGCCTCAGGTGGGAGCAACGGGAAAGAGGGCTATGAATATTCTCCTGCACTCAAAGGCAAGGAACACATACATGCAAAGGAAATTTTTCTCTTTTGCTAATTAGTTTCAAATCTCTAGGGCATTACAGGTAGCCATGTGACAAATGAATGACAGTAAACGGAAAATGTTGGGGAGTTTAGTAGAGTACAGCGTCAGCTATTATTAATCTGATGAACTTTTCACTTGTAACCTTTGAAAGTGTATTACCATAAAGTGAAGCATGGAAAAAATTTCCTGTAGGAGACATTTTTAGGATTTTCAAATGTACAAAGATGGGCAAAATTAACAATTTGAAACTCTATTAAATGTTAAGAGTTGGTTAAAAGTTAATTCATGGTTAAGAATTTTTAGTGAATTATATTACAGTTAGATTGACATTCATCATCACTTTTAAAAAGAATGAGTGCTCCTGAAAGGGTTTTTAAATTATATTTAAAAAAATATGTTGTTATAATAAGGAACTTTATAGAAATTACTTTTGTAGGTATTGGTAACTCCTGTTAATTTAGTTTCTTTTCAACTTCTAAGCCTTACATTAGTATTTGTTTATGTAAGGCTAACATTTGTAAAGAAAAAAATATATTTTAACTATACTATACACGATATCTGTGGAAGAAATAAAACTAGTTTCAAAGATTCCTGGGAGATTTCTGCTTCTGGACATGATGAAGTAATGGGACCAGACTTGCCATTCTCCCATGAACATCTACAAAACCAAAGCATAATAGATGGCGCATCCATGACCAAATATGAGACAAAAGGGAGCAAGAACTACGGCTCCTAAGATACGGGAAACAAATGTGATGAGTCCTATAGTTGTCCCAGCTTTCTGACTGGAGGCACTCTCTAGACCATAGCGCAGAAAGGAAAACCAAAACAAACTATAACAGTAGTACTGAGTAAGGGGACTGAGGGCAGATCTTGGGGAGGCTGAGGTGGCTGTAATTTAGAGAAATATAGTATCAAAGAAAAGAGAGCCATGCCTAAACGGAGTTCCCAAAATCTGTAAAAGTGTCCCCTTGAGCCTATTGTTACACACTAAGCAAACTTGTGTTAGGATTAACTCATGAGGTCAGGCAGTGCTCAGGAACCTGTAAACTAAACAATTCCCAGAGGAATTGAACTGAATTCAACAATTGATTCAACACCAGAGGTATTTAAGTGTGACACTCAGACTTCAGTCTTCATTGAACATTGGGAACATCCTGGATATAGTAACAAGTTACACCATTAGCAGCTGGGATGTATTAGAATTCTAAGATACTCCCCATGATCCACACTTCCTGGGATTCATGATCTTTTCCTCTTAAGTGTGAACAGCACATAGTGGGGTTGTCTACAGTTATAGAATACCGCAAAAAAAACCAAAAATGATGATATTTTACTTCTGAGATTAAATTAGAAAATAATAGTGGCTTAAATCTTACTTGCCTTCTCTCTTGCTTTCATTTTGGTTTACTCTAATGGAAGCTGGCTGCCACTGTGAACTGTGTCATGGATAGGACCATGTGGCAAGGAACTAAGGGAGAGCTCCAGCCAACAAATCATGAGCAACGAAATCTTGTGAACACCCACTTGAGTGAGCTGGGAAAAGGATTCTCCCACAGCCAACTTTTGAGATGACTGCAGCCTTGGTTGACACCTTAATTATAGCCTTATGAGAGACAGTGAGCCAGAGGAACTTGTGCTGTGATCCCTGTCCAACTGACACTGTAAGGAAATGAAGGTGTATTTCTTAAAGCTTTAATGCTTTGGGACAATTCGTTATGTAACAGTAGATAACTACCTGGAAGTGAGAAGCTACCATGATAAATACCTAAATGTAGATAATTAATACAAGGGATAAATGAGCCTTAGAGGAAAAGCTACTATAGCCCTCTGAGCAGAGCTTAGAACAAACCTTTAAAGGATCAAACTTGATGTTTTTTTTTTTTTTTTTATATGAAGTTTATTGACAAATTGGTTTCCATACAACACCCAGTGCTCATCCCAAAAGGTGCCCTCCTCAATACCCATCACCCACCCGCCCCTCCCTCCCACCCCCCATCAACCCTCAGTTTGTTCTCAGTTTTTAACAGTCTCTTATGCTTTGGCTCTCTCCCACTCTAACGTCCTTTTTTTTTTTTTTTTTTTTTTCCTTCCCCCCCCCCATGGGTTCCTGTTAAGTTTCTCAGGATCCACATAAGAGTGAAACCATATGGTATCTGTCTTTCTCTGTATGGCTTATTTCACTTAGCATCACACTCTCCAGTTCCATCCACGTTGCTACAAAAGGCCATATTTCATTTTTTCTCATTGCCACGTAGTATTCCATGTGTATATAAACCACAATTTCTTTATCCATTCATCAGTTGATGGACATTTAGGCTCTTTCCATAATTTGGCTATTGTTGAGAGTGCTGCTATGAACATTGGGGTACAAGTGCCCCTATGCATCAGTACTCCTGTATCCCTTGGATAAATTCTAGCAGTGCTATTGCTGGGTCATAGGGTAGGTCTATTTTTAATTTTCTGAGGAACCTCCACACTGCTTTCCAGAGCGGCTGCACCAATTTGCATTCCCACCAACAGTGCAACAGGGTTCCCGTTTCTCCACATCCTCTCCAGCATCTATAGTCCTCCTGATTTGTTCATTTTGGCCACTCTGACTGGCGTGAGGCGATACCTGAGTGTGGTTTTGATTTGTATTTCCCTGATAAGGAGCAACGCTGAACATCTTTTCATGTGCCTGTTGGCCATTTGGATGTCTTCTTTAGAGAAGTGTCTATTCATGTTTTCTGCCCATTTCTTCACTGGGTTATTTGTTTTTCGGGTGTGGAGTTTGGTGAGCTCTTTATAGATTTTAGATACTAGCCCTTTGTCCGATATGTCATTTGCAAATATCTTTTCCCATTCCGTTGGTTGCCTTTTAGTTTTGTTGGTTGTTTCCTTTGCTGTGCAGAAGCTTTTTATCTTCATAAGGTCCCAGTAATTCACTTTGCTTTTAATTCCCTGCCTTTGGGGATGTGTCGAGTAAGAGATTGCTACGGCTGAGGTCAGAGAGGTCTTTTCCTGCTTTCTCCTCTAAGGTTCTGATGGTTTCCTGTCTCACATTAGGTCCTTTATCCATTTTGAGTTTATTTTTGTAAATGGTGTGAGAAAGTGGTCTAGTTTCAACCTTCTGCATGTTGCTGTCCAGTTCTCCCAGCACCATTTGTTAAAGAGGCTGTCTTTTTTCAATTGGATGTTCTTTCCTGCTTTGTCAAAGATGAGTTGGCCATACGTTTGTGGGTCTAGTTCTGGGGTTTCTATTCTATTCCATTGGTCTGTGTGTCTGTTTTTGTGCCAATACCATGCTGTCTTGATGATGACAGCTTTGTAGTAGAGGCTGAAGTCTGGGATTGTGATGCCTCCTGCTTTGGTCTTCTTCTTCAAAATTCCTTTGGCTATTCGGGGCCTTTTGTGGTTCCATATGAATTTAGGATTGCTTGTTCTAGTTTCGAGAAGAATGCTGGTGCAATTTTTGATTGGGATTGCATTGAATGTGTAGATAGCTTTGGGTAGTATTGACATTTTGACAATATTTATTTTTCCAATCCATGAGCAGGGAATGTCTTTCCATTTCTTTAAATCTTCTTCAATTGCCTTCATAAGCTTTCTATATTTTCAGCATACAGATCCTTTACATCTTTGGTTAGATTTATTCCTAGGTATTTTATGCTTCTTGGTGCAATTGTAAATGGGATCAGTTTCTTTATTTGTCTTTCTGTTGCTTCATTGTTAGTGTATAAGAATGCAACTGATTTCTGGACATTGATTTTGTATCCTGCAACTTTGCTGAATTATGTATCGGTTCTAGCAGACTTTTGGTGGAGTCTATCGGATTTTCCATGTATAATATCATGTCATCTGCAAAAAGCGAAAGCTTGACTTCATCTTTGCCATTTTGATGCCTTTGATTTCCTTTTGTTGTCTGATTGCTGATGCTAGAACTTCCAGCACTATGTTAAACAACAACGGTGAGAGTGGGCCTCCCTGTCGTTTCCTGATCTCAGGAAAAAGCTCTCAGTTTTTCCCCGTTGAGGATGATGTTAGCTGTGGGCTTTTCATAAATGGCTTTTATGATCTTTAAGTATGTTCCTTCTATCCCGACTTTCTCAAGGGTTTTATTAAGAAGGGTGCTGGATTTTGTCAAAGGCCTTTTCTGCATCGATTGACAGGATCATATGGTTCTTTCTCTTTTTTTTGTTAATGTGATGTATCACGTTGATTGATTTGCGAATGTTTGAACCAGACCTGCATCCCAGGAATGAATCCCACTTGATCATGGTGAATAATTCTTTTTATATGCTGTTGAAATCGATTTGCTAGTATCTTATTGAGAATTTTTGCATCCATATCATCAGGGATATTGGCCTGTAGTTCCCTTTTTTTACTGGGTCTCTGTCTGGTTTAGGAATCAAAGTAATACTGGCTTCATAGAATGAGTCTGGAAGTTTTCCTTCCCTTTCTATTTCTTGGAATAGCTTGAGAAGGATAGGTATTATCTCTGCTTAAACGTCTGGTAGAACTCCCCTGGAAGCCATCTGGTCCTGGACTCTTATTTGTTGGGAGATTTTTGATAACCGATTCAATTCTTCGCTGGTTATGGGTCTGTTCAAGCTTTCTCTTTCCTCCTGATTGAGTTTTGGAAGAGTGTGGGTGTTTAGGAATTTGTCCATTTCTTCCAGGTTGTCCAATTTGTTGGCATATAATTTTTCATAGTATTCCCTGATATTGTTTGTATCTCTGAGGGATTGGTTGTAATAATTCCATTTTCATTCATGATTTTATCTATTTGGGTCATCTCCCTTTCTTTTTGAGAGCCTGGCTAGAGGTTTGTCAATTTGTTTATTTTTTCAAAAAACCAACTCTTGGTTTCGTTGATCTGCTCTACAGTTTTTTTAGATTCTATATTGTTTATTTCTGCTCTGATCTTTATTATTTCTCTTCTTCTGCTGGGTTTAGGCTGCCTTGGCTGTTCTGCTTCTATTTCCTTAGGTGTGCTGTTAGATTTTGTATTTGGGATTTTTCTTGTTTCTTGAGATAGGCCTGGATTGCAATGTATTTTCCTCTCAGGACTGCCTTCGCTGCGTCCCAAAGCGTTTGGATAAAGGATCAAACTTATTAGCAATAACTTAAACATCAGCAAATTAAAGTCCAACTTTCCTTAAGGAAGGCAAAAAAACAAAAACAAAACAAAAACAAAAACAAAAAAACAACTGGCATTCAGCCATGTAAAATTCACAATATCCAACTTCCAATCAGGAATTGCTAACTATGTGAAAACACAGGAAATGTGATCCATAAAAGGGAGAAATATCAGTGAACACACCCTAAACTGACAGCAATCATAGAATTAATAGAGAGGACTTAAAACAACTAGAAAAACATATTCAAGTATTTAAAGGAAAATATGAACATCATGATGACAGAAATTAGGGACATATATGAACGGACCAAATATAATATCTAGAGCGTTGTATCTCTCATACACTACATGAGAATAGAAATTAGATAGTTTCAACAGCAGGCATGGAACTGCAGAAGAAAAGATTTGTGAACTTGAAGACATGGAAATAAAACTTCTCTAACATGACGCCCCCACACACCCAGGAAAAATATAAAAAGACTAAAAACATATAAATAGTGCCTTGGGACCTGTTATACTAAATCATCATCTCACATGTCGGTGATACAAAATGGTCTAATAAATGTGAAATTAGAGTTCCAGGAAGAGTATTGGGAGGCAGATAAAAATTAAAGAAGTAATGGCCAAAATGTTACCAAATTTGGTAATACTAGATATATTCACTTCCTAGAAGTTCCGCAAGTCCTGATTAGGCTAACTATCAAGAAAAAATACCTAGGAACATCATAATCAAATTGTTAAATAGCCACAATAAATGAATATCTCTACACAAGTCAGAGCAAAAGTCAAATTATTTAGAGAGGAACAAAGATCACAGAGACCAGAAAAATAATGTGCTAACATCTTCAAGTGCTAAGAGAAAAAGATGCAGAAATTCTATACCCAACAAAAATGTACTTCAGAAAGTAAAGCAAATTAAGCTTTTTAAAAAAAAATTTAATGATTTATTTATTTGAGAGAGAAAGAGAGAGAGAGAGAGAAGAGAGAGAACAAGTGGGGGAGGGGCAGAGAGGGAGGGAGACAGGGAGACACAGAATCCGAAGCAGGCTCCAGGCTCTGAGCTGTCAGCACAGAGTCCGACACAGGGTTCAAACTCATGAGCTATGAGATCATGACCTGAGCCAAATTTGGATGCTTAATGGACTGAGCCACCCAGGCACTCCCCAAATGAAGATTTTTTAAATAAGCAAAACCAGAGAATTTATCACCAGCAGTACAGGAAAATATTTAAGAGAATTCTTCAGGTGAAAGGACAATGATGTAAAATGGAAACTTGGATTTACTGAAAATAATAATGTTGGAAATAGTAAACATATGAGTAAATACAAAATAATTTTCTTATCTTAAATATCTATCAAATATATGACATTTTAAACAAAAGCAATAAAAACGTGTTGTGGAGTTTGTCATATGTATATAGCATATGTTATAAATCACATGTATGAAAACTAAAGTAGAAGGAATGAGAAGAGATAATTATAATTTTTGTAACGTCTTATGTGAAGTACTATAACATTATCTGAAGGCAAAGTGCAATCAGTTAAAGACACATGTGAAAATCCTACAAAATCAGCTAAAAATAAAACAAAAAGCCATTGCTATAAAGCATAGAAAAAATAAAAGGAATATAAAAAAAATGAGACAAGAAGAGGAAAAATAGCAGAGGTACAAATACAAAACAAATAACAGAGTCATAGCTTTTAACTGAATGAGATCTATAATTAGTTTAAGGAAAGTAATATAAAGACTCCATGTAAAAGGGGAGAGGATATCAGACGATAAAATAACAAGACCTAATCATATACTTCCTATAAAAGTGCATTTCAAATGTCAAGACACTGTTAAGTTTTATAATAATACACAATAAATATAAATATGTATCTTTACATCATATTCCCCTAATAATAAGAAAGGTGACATACCTATATTGATACTAGAGAAGTAAACTTTAGGATAGGGAATTTACATGGAAGAAAGAATATTTCAAGCGATAAAGTGGAAATTAATTAAAGTATTACAACCCTAAACATGTATACTTCCAAAAAGAGAACTTCAAAATGCACAAGCAGAAACTGACTGAACTGAAGAAGAAAATTTTAAAAACCTACAATTTACATGGAGGCTACAATTTTCTCAGTAATTGATAAAGAAGACTTAATCATCAGTATTAATCAATGTAAGTTAATTGATATTGTGGAATTTTCCATTCAGAAACAGAACAAACATTCTTCTCAATAGCATATGAACCATTCACCAAGATGGATACTATGCCGGGGTATAAGACATGTCTTAATAAAACAAAGAACTATAATTATAAAAATTATATCTGCATGTAATAGAATTAAAGTTTTAATTAACTGCAAAAATCTATCTAAAAAATTTCCTCAAACATGGACATTAATCAACACACTTGTAAGTAACCATGAGTCAAGGGAGAGTTACAAAGGTATTAGAAAATACCCCAATTTGAATAAAAATAAAAACATAACGTCAAAATTTGTGAGATAGGGCTAAAATAATGCTTGGAGAGAAATATAACACTTTAAATCTTTATATCAGAAAAAAAAGAAAGGTCTAAATAATCTATATTAACACCTAAAGAATTGAGGAAAGAAATAAATTAAATTCAAAGTTAATAGAAGGAAGAAAATAAGTATGATAATAAAAATAAGTGTGGAAATTCAATGAACTAGAAGGACACATAATTAATAGAGAAAAAATAATAAACCAAAGAATTTTTTCAAAGGTCAAAAAATAATAAATTTCTGGCTGGACTATGAGAAAGCAACAAAGTAAAGACACTAATTATCAATATCAAGAATGAAGGAGGGAGCTCTAGATTTTACAGATATTAGCAAGACAGTAAGGTAATGTTATGAACAACTCTGTGCCAATAAATATGACAAGTATATAAAATATTTAAATTATTAGAAAGGTGTAAATTACCCAGATGGGTCAATCTCTAAATGATTTATCAATATAATAATATTCTGTATTCTGTTCCATTATGGAAAAATAGTGAAAGTTAAAATACTTTTTGGCATTAATATCTATGGTTAATTTCCATACCCCTGTGTATATTCTTAGATTGTATTACTAACTTTCTAGAAAGAATAATGTCTATTCTATTATATACATGATTGATGCTCAACATCATCATTTACTAGGAATATAAAATACAACCATTATAGGATACCAGTACATAGTCAGTAAAGAAAAACACTGACAATATCATTTGTTGGAGAGAACATGAAGCAACTTCTTCAACTCTCATGCAATGCTGGTGGAAGAGAACACAGTAAAACTACCATGGAAAACAATTTGGGCAACATACATGTAGCACACAACCTAACCATTGCACTCTTAGGTCTATATTCAAGTGAAATTACAGCATATGTTTACACATATGTTCCAGCCCAGAACTGGATGGCAACAGGTGAATATTTAATGAATATTTAACTATGTTTTTCATATTAACCTCCAAAATAAAAACAAGCCAATATCCATCAATAAATGAATGGGTAAACAAATGCAATGCATAAACAAAATTGTGATGCATGAAATGAAATACTACTCATGAATAAAAAAAATTAACTCCTGATAAACACAACATGCATAATTTTTAAAATGTTATGTGGAGAGAAATGAAGTTGACATGAAAGAGTTATACATAGTGTATAAGTACATTTATATGAAATTCTTTTTTTTTTTTAATTTTATTTATTCTGAAAGTGGGGGAGGGCCAGAGAGACAGGGAAGAGAGAATCCAAGGAAAGTTCCATGCTGTCAGTGGAGCCTCATGTGGGGCTTGATCCCACAAACCGTGAGATCATGACCTGAGCCAGATCAAGAGTCAGATGTTTAACTGAGCTACCCAGGCGCCCTCATTTATATGAAATTCTATAACATGGAAAATTAATCTCTAGTGACAGAAAGAAGGTCATGCTAACCTTGAGTCAGGGTCATAGGGTGGGTATATTTACCACCAAAGAGGATAAGGGAGGGAAGTGTTCTGCATCTTGATTGTGGTGTATCCAGTGTCAAACCCATCAGTCTTCAGACTTAAAATGAATATGTTTATTCTGTATAAAGTAGTCCTCACAGAATTAAGTGACAAAAATATAAAAGGAAAAAGAAACAATCACTGGAAGTTTTTTCTCAGAATTCAAATGTTCTAATATATAGAAAAAACAAGATATCAAGTTTAAGATAACGAGTGTGAAATCTACATTCTAAAGACAAGATCATTAAACCTAAATCTATTTGAGTTTACACTATAACTTACGTAAGGATCAGTGTATATTTCCTTGACCTTAGTCAAACACCATATAATAAAAATTTAGTAAACATACTTTGTCTTCTGTCCCAAATGAAGTCAGGGATAAAGGGAAATAAAGGGAAAGAGGTGAAATGAGTGAAATGAAGAAATAAAGTTGTGTTATATAATTATAGTGTTACCATAGATTATATACTGCTCAAAAACCCCTGAATCCTGTGGAGATAAGCAAAGAGATCATTGCTTGGGTCAGTGGCCTAAAGTAAAATATTGATTTCAATTATGCTATGTTACCTGGGACCCATACTTGAAATGCCTATATTTGTCTCATATATGCCTTTGGGGTAGAGTCTCCAAAGACAGAACAGTTTACTCAAGGAAGAAGTCACATGTAGACACTTAGCCTTATGGAGCTATTTGGGGTACCCATGTGGGATACCCACATGGTAGGGATATGGAAGTGATATGCTGAGATTTGAAAATAAATATCAAAACTTTACATCTACTTGATCTAAAATTTTCAAGTAAGATTTTTAATAATTAATATGTGGATGGAAAATTTTATTTTCCAAATATGAATGGTTTAGGTAGGTCATTACAGTAATCACTACTTCCTGGATTATATCTTCCTGCTTCTCATATTTTCTTTATCTGTCTAGGCCCTTCGAGTATTTGACTTTCACTGTGAGGACACAGGCAATGATTCTGCCATTGTATTCTGAGGGAAACTTGAATTTTTCTAGCCTTACAAAGAAGGAAAGGATTTTTTTTTCCCCACATATAAAGATTTCTCTTAATAGAGCACTCACTCAAAAACCAAACATAGCAGTTCGAGCCAGGACTGGTAAGTGGAGGGAGCTGAGTGCACACAAACTCATGGCGGTAATTTGTTTAGTGGAAGCATCTCCTTTGTGATTTTTAAGGTCAATAAAGGAGATTCTTACCATTGGGGTTTAACTCTCTTAAGTAGCTTCTGTAGCTTCCCAGAGAGGAAGTCTAGCTTTCTGCCCCTGCTGACAAGGAATGCCCGGCACATGAACTACTGCACAAGTTCAGAAGAACAAAATCATTCTCTAGAAATATAATTTTTTTTCAGAAAGTGGGGCAAATCCAGAAGATATATTTTTAAATGGCAGTGAATTATTAGATTAGAATATATACAAATATGTCAAAATTCCATTTGCTACTTCAGTTTATTTTGAATTGCAATCAATATTCGTAAGAGTATCAGCACCCTGACTTGGAGTTTCTAGAAAGAAATGATTTAGTAGAATCAGAAAGCACATTCTGTGTTCAATAGCTGTTTACTTAAATGCACACTGCAGTTTTCAGAAGTGGTTTCCCTCATTGCTGTATTTGCATAATGTTACTGCCAGGAAGGTTATTTAAGAGCAGTGAAATTCCAAGTTTGAAGTGTGCTTTTAATCAAGACACTGGTTACTGCATCTGGAATCATTTGATTATTAGAGAAGTCTAATATGGTGCACGATCTCTGTAACTTTTCACCAATGTTGATTCTAAAAAACGAAGAGAAGAAAACAGGTTTTTAGGACTAATGCTACTTTTAATTTGTAGTGTATATGCATTCTCAGACCATCGCTTATCTGATTCAAGATGGTTATATAATTGGAATCTGTTTTTCTGCAGCAGGATGTTGTCATCTTGTCAAGCAGAGGAGTAAGAGATTTGGAACCGTGAATAAGAGACATTTTATTCCTGGCTCTACATTCACTCTTTGGAAAATCTTAGGCAAATATATCATTTCCTTTCCATCTATAATCTAAAATGCAAATAGAGCAATAATATTGTCATCAGACACGAAAGAGATTTATCTTGCATTAGTTTATTTCTCTGAAAATGAAAACACCATGCAGGGTTTTAAATAGACCCCTGTGATTTTAATCTGTCTATTCTTACACATACAGAGAATTCAACTATTGTCTCCTTTTTAAATATTTTCATTCATTTTTATTTGTAAAATACAAAATCTTACATTATATTGTGTTGACAATAAAATTCAAAATTAGAATTATGTACATTTCCTTAAACAACATCATCAAGTTTGTTTCCTGAATCTGGGGAATGGAGAATCCACTTAACAATTCTCACAATTGTTCATCAAACTCTCTTCTCTCTGGAAGGGAATGGAGCCTCTATTTGTAATGCAGAATTCCAACTGGCACCAACGACTGCAGAGTCTGTCAAAAGGGAAGCTGATGACCATATTTTAAGAAGAAATTTCCTTTTACAAATGATGAAAACATTAGTGTTATAATTAACAATTTTAACTTTATTTTTATTTTCAGAATCCTCAGGTCTATACCTGGTAAATTTCCTTTAATATTCCTGTTGAGTGGCCTTCATAAAATGTTTCAGGAGATACCACAGTTATGTTCTATGTGACTTTTGTTCTGTATCTGTTTACTTTGTTCCTAATGGACCCAGAAGATAAAAATTTATCTATCTATATGATTTCTTACTTCCAAAGCTAAGAACTCTTTTTAAATTCAAAATCCGTAACATACGCCCACCCACACAAACACACACATATGCATACATAGTATCTCTCATAAGGGAATTATATTCCTGGGCTACCAAGGCACCCCAAATTTCAACTTGCCCAATAACGTCCTATTTTTCATCTAAATCAATCAGTGAATATTTATTCTATGCATATACATATTCAAGATTTTAAGTTAGGTTTATATTTTCTATAAGATATAATCTCAAAGTCATAAGTAAATAGTCTGGAGTGGAAGAATTTTCCGAGATATCTATGCAAATTATAATAAATCTCTTTTTTTTAAAGACACCATCAGAAATTCTACTTTGTAATGAATACAAATACAGTATAAATATAACCTTTACTTATATTTATAAGTAAAGTACTTACATTTTATGATAAGTAGTAAGTAGATATTTTCCAACTTCTCTTTGCTTTACAAATAAAAGATAATAGCTACATTTGTTCCTGCAGTCACTATTAACAATTTTTTTGACTCAAAATATTACCATTACTATATTTAGAATTGAGGCCTCTATTTTCAATTAAAGTTTTTAACTAACGTTTATTAACAAATATGAGATTTTTTTAAAATTTCCAAGCTTGTCCTCGAAGGATAGAAAGGCTTTTGATAAGCAGGAAGGGAAGAAAAGATTCTCTGACTTAAAAACAAACAAACAAATAAAAGCTCTATTTTCATTTAAGCTCTATTACTTTCTCTAAAATTGGCCTCTTTGTAACTATATATACACATATACACACAGCAGCAGTTACTGACAAGTACAGCTATTATTCAAATACCTGACACATACATATGCATATCCTTTCTTCCCTTCTGCCAAGCCCAGTTGTGAAGTCCAGTTCTTTGGTCCAAACTCTGTTCATTCTTACGAGTGATTTCTCTAACTTTTTTTTTTCTTCCCCTCCCCCATGATCTTCTGTTAAGTTTCTCAGGATCCACATAAGAGTGAAAACATATGATATCTGTCTTTCTCTGTATGGCTTATTTCACTTAGCATCACACTCTCCAGTTCCTCCACGTTGCTACAAAAGGCCGTATTTCATTCTTTCTCATTGCCACGTAGTATTCTATTGTGTATATAAACCACAATTTCTTTACCCATTCATCAGTTGATGGGCATTTAGGCTGTTTCCATAATTTGGCTATTGTTGAAAGTGCTGCTATAAACATTGGGGTACAAGTGCCCTAGGCATCAGCACTCCTCTATCCCTT
Organism: Lynx canadensis; assembly: GCF_007474595.2. Taxonomy (NCBI): domain Eukaryota; kingdom Metazoa; phylum Chordata; class Mammalia; order Carnivora; family Felidae; genus Lynx; species Lynx canadensis. Next base: position 70,134,902 of record NC_044306.2, read on the forward strand.
GGGTAAATTCCTAGCAGTGCTATTGCTGGGTCATAGGGTAGATCTATTTTTAATTTTTGAGGAACCTCCACACTGTTTAGAGAGAGGGAGCCAAACCATAAAAGACTCTTAAAAACTGAGAACAATCTGAGGGTTGATGGGGGGGGTGGGAGGGACGGGAGGGTGGGTGATGGGTATTGAGGAGGGCACCTGTTGGGATGAGCACTGGGTGTTGTATGGAAACCAGTTTGACAATAAATTTTATATTAAAAAAAGAGTGATTTCTCTCTTATGACACATATCTTATGCCATGAAAATTTGATTCTGTCACATAGGACTTCCTAATCTCTCAGGTATTATCTATGGATATGTGAAACCTGAATGAGAATAGAATTCACTGATTTTTGTCTTTGATTGTCTTTTCTTGAATGTTTTAAAAATTAGTAAAAGTTATCTTTCTATTTTTATTAGTGATAAGGTGTTTTCATCAGTCCAGCTACAGTCTTCTTTGGCATATTTTAATGTTATAAATTAGAGTCAAGATTAACTTGAAATAACAATGAAATGTTATATTCTCTGAACTCTGAAATATATTTTAACTTTGACTTATTACCATAATTTACTAACAAATAATCTTTTCCAACACTTACTGGTCAGTAGCATTAGCTGAGAACCTTTTAAAACTACTGATGCCTTGGCCCCCATTTTTCCTGGAGTTGGCATAGACATTTTTTAAGTTTGCCAGGTGCCCCCAATATAAAGCCATAGTGAAGGACCAGTGAAGCTCTATTGGTCAATATATGGTGGACAAGATACAAACCATTGAAATGCATTCATCTCCATTAATGTAATCATTTAATTTCAGTAAGTCCACAGAACATTTATTGGTCATCTCTCAAATTGGAATTACTGTGCTCTGTTCTAAGGAGACAAAGATAACAAGGCATGGCTTCTAGCAACAAAGAATACTCTCCATGTTTCTGAAGAAATAATGTTTTCTGTTCCATTTCCATCCAAATACATACTCACATCCAACTTCATTTTTTGTATTTACTTCTGAATGAATTCCTTTTTTAATATAATTTATTGTCAAGTTTGCTAACATACAGCGTATAGAGTGTGCTCCTGGCTTCAGGAGTAGTTTCCTATGATTCATCGCTTACATACAATACCCAGTGCTCATTCCAACAAGTGCCCTCCTCAATGCCCATCAACCATTTTCCCTGTCCCTCAGCCCCGCCCCCATCAACCCTCAGTTTGTTCTTTGTATTTAAGTGCCTTTTATGGCTTGCCTCCCTATTTGAAACTACCTTTTAAATATTTTTTTAACATTTATGTAATTTTGAGATACAGAGTGTGAGTGGGGGAGGGGCAGAGAGAGAGAGGGAGACACAGAATCTGAAGCAGGCCTCAGGCTCTGAGTTGTCAGCACAGAGCCCGATGTGGGGCTGGAACTCACAGACTGCAAGATCATGACCTGAGCCAAAGTCAGATGCTTAACCGACTGAACCACCCAGGCTCCCCAAAACTATTTTTTTCCCATTCCCTTCCCCATGGTCTTCCGTTAAGTTCTCAATTCCACATATGAGTGAAAACATATGATAATCTGTCTTTCTCTGACTGATTTATTTCATTTAGCATAATACTCTCCAGTTCCATCCACATTGTTGTAAATGGCAGGATTTAATTCTTTCTCATTGTCAAGTAGTATTCCATTGTATATATAAACCTCATCTTCTTTATCCATTCATCAATTGATGGACATTTGAGCTCTTTCCATAATTGGCTATTCTTGATAGTGTTGCTATAAACATTGAGGTACATGTGTCCCTATGAATCAGCATTCCTTTACCCTTTGGATAAATTCTTTGTATTGTTATTTCTGGGTAGTAGGGTAATTCTATTTTTTATTTTTTGAGGAACTTCCGCAGTGTTTTCCAGAGTGGCTGCACCAGTTTGCATTCCCACCAACAGTGGAAGAGGGCTTCCTATTCTCCACATCCTCACCGACATCTGTTGTTTCCTGAATTGTTAATTTTAGACATTCTGACCAGTGAGGTGGTATCTCAATTTGGTTTTGGTTGTATTTCCTTGATGATGAGTGATCCTGAGCATTCTTTCATATGTCTGTTGGCCACCTGGATGTCTTCTTTGGAAAAGTGTCTATTCATGTCTTCTGCCCATTTCCTCACTGGATTATTTGTTTTTGGGTGTTGAATCTGGCAAGTTCTTTATAGATTTTGGATACTAACACTTTATCTGATATGTCATTTGCAAATATCTTCTCCCATTTCATCGGTTGCCTTTTAGTTTTGTTGATTGTTTCCTTTGCAGTGCAGAAGATTTTTATTTTGATGAGGTCCCAATAGTTCATTTTGCTTTTATGTCCCTTGCCTCTGGAGACATGTTGAGTAAGAAGTTATGATGGCTCAAGTCAACGAGGTTGTTGCCTGTTTTCTCCTCTAGGGTTTTGATAGTTTCCTGTCTCACATTTAGGTCTTTAATCCATTTTGAGTCTATTTTTGTGTATGGTGTAAGAAAGTGGTCCAGTTTCATTCGTCTGTATGTTGCTGTCCAATTCTCCAAGCACCATTGCTAAAGAAACTGTCATTTTTCCATTGGATACTCTTTCCTGCTTTGTCAAAGATTAGTTGGCCATATATTTCTGGGTCCAATTCTGGGTTCTTTATTCTATTCCATTGGTCTATGTGTCTGTTTTCGTGCCAATACCATACTGTCTTGATGATTACAGCTTTGTAGTAGAGGCTAAAGTCTGAGATTGTGATGCCTCTAGCTTGGGCTGTCATTTTCAACATTACTTTGGCTATTTGGGGTCTCTTGTGATTCCATACAAATTTTAGGATTATTTGTTTTAGCTCTTAGAACGCCGGACTTCTGCATGAATTCTAAGGGCAAGCAACATTATTTAGATGATATGTAGAATTCTTAGATATGTTTATCATTCACCCCTTTTTTAAAATTTTAAAGACAGAGAGAGAGTGTGTGAGTGTGGGAGAGTGCCAGAGGGAGGGAGAGACAGAATTTCAAGCAGGCTCCATCAGTACGGAGTTCTGTGAGGGGCTCAATCCCACAACCCTGGGATAATGATGTGAGCTGAAATCAAGAGTTGGATGCTCAACCAACTTGCCATCCAGGAGCTCCATCATTCACCATTTTAACAATACTATTTGCCTATTTAAACTATTTTATCATTGACAAATACAGTTATATAGTTTGCAAGAATAAAACCCAGAAACTTTTGGACTCTGGCTTCATCTGTAGTGATTAGATGGAGCAAGCAACTATAATTGACAAAGATAATGTCAGAAATCATCTCTCCAACAGGTGAGTAACAATATAGAGAGCTTAGGTTAGATTCTTTGCAAACTGCTTCCAACATTAACGTTCTGTGATTCTAAGAATGTAAATTATGTATGGTCTAGACCTGTCTGTACAATGTGGTAATCACTAGCCCCATATAAATTTTTAAGTCAAGTAAAATTAAATATAATTTAAAAATCAGTTTCTCAGTTGTACTTGCTAGATTTCAAGTGCTTATTAGGCACTGTAGCTAGTGACTGTATGATACTGGATTGTGCAGATTATAGAACATTTCCATCATTGCAAAAAGCTCTATTACACTGCACTGCTCTAGATATTTCTTTTAAAGCAGTAAGCAAAATGAATAGCAAAGCAGGAGAGAAGCTTATATGGAAGTCTCAATAATCTGCTATACATGATACCAAAAACAAGAAGGAGAATATGATCAGTCTTGACCCCCTTTTTAATTGCTATACTTTATAATCCTTCTGATGGAATTTCCTAGAACACATTTACTATTTTATTACCTTTAACCATGAAGTAATCATTGAGAAATGTCAAAAGCTGCTAACATGAGGGAGGCACATAATCTTTGTCAATTTACCTGCATTATCTAGACCTTTCTGTTGATGATTTCAATTTTATTAAGAACATCCACCAAAAAATTGTTATTGGGGCCAAAAACGATGGCTGAGGAGGTGATACAGTGTCTTGCTAGGTCTGACCCATCAAGAAGAGGCTACAGTAATCATTTAAAATCTATTTATATTGTGCCTGAAGTTTCCATTTAGCCTGTTGCAAGCATTTGATATATGGCTGCTGTAACCACAGAAGCAGTGCTCTTGTCTACAGAGCTGCTCACAGCCCGACAGTCAGGTCAGTGCCTGGGCGGTGGTAATAACACTGATGAAGAATAGGCTGATGAAGAGTGAGCAATGACTGTTCAATTGGAAGATCAATAAGTCACTTCCCATATACATAAATGGTTGCAAATGAGAAATTCATGGTTGTTTATCTTGTTTTTTAACAGATTGCAGCCAAAACAAAATCAATGGATACATGCTGAGCCAAAAGAGACTGAATTTAAAAGAAGATGATGGTGACATCTTTCAAGAAGTCTTTCTAAATAAAGCACACATGCCCACCCTCAGGTCTATGGGTAGTTGATAATCTGTAGCAGAGGGTTTTGGCTTACCTTTCCTTTATATTCAACCTCACTGTTGGGAAGCTGCTGACTAAGGGTATAAAAATGTAATGCAAAAGCAATTGATCATTTTCATCCCTAATTCCTGTGATTCTACCATCCCACTAAAAAGGCCAAAAGATTAAAAACTAGATGAATCACTCTTTAGTCTTTCCTCTACAATAAAAGCATCCAGGCGGCAGTGGGTGTAAGTACCATTTTAAAGGAAGGAGTGTGAGTGGGAGAGCAATATAATTTCACTGAAGATGAAAGAGTCTTTGGAACTGCACCTGTCAACAGAATCTGTTTTAAATGTGCTTGCAGACAAAGTTTAAATGGTTTAGCCAGTACCAAGAGAGGTGTTATTAACAGTAGATAATGGAAAATAATCTCTGAAAAGTATTTGCTCTTCTACTTGATATGCACTGTGTGCAACATCCAACCAGAGCAGGAATTTTATATTTCTCATGCCCTCATAATTTAATTATGTTGTATGTTTACATAGTTTACGAAAGGACTTATGATGTATTCAGAATGTTTTGCAGGGAAGGAGATTTTCATTTGTTCCAGTTTATTTGCAGTAAAGAAAAAATTTACATTACAAATAAATTTCTCTACATAGAACAAGAAAATAGAGGCACAGACTGAATAATGTATTAGTCAAGCTAGGCTCAGTTCTGCTATAACAAAAACTGACCTGTAGGTCTCATTGACACAGGACAGTGATGCTCAGTTTCATATTTATCACTGTCCAGCGCTTTGTTCAGAGTCACCATCACCTGAGACCTAGACTGTAGGATCAGTGCAACTGGGGACACTGCCAAGCTCAAGGGAAACGGGAAATAACAAGGTGGAAACCATGTGATGGTTTGTAAATCTTCTGTTTGGAAATGGCACATGTCAATTTCCATCATTCCTTTGCCAAAGCCAGTGAGTCTCATGAACAAGCCAGTGAGGTTGATTTAGGGATGGGATTATGTCCCAATAAACCCATTGTAAGGTAGAAGTATCGTAAATCAAAATGCATTTAATACATATAACTTACCAAACATTATAGCTTAGCTTAGCCTACCTTAAATGTGTTCAGAACATTACATGAGCCTACAGTTGGGTAAAATCATCTAACAAGGTTTATTTTATAATAAAGTGTGAATATCTCATGTAATTTAATGAATGTTATACTGAAAGTGACAGGATGGCTATAGGGGAGTGCCTAGGTGGCTCCGTTGGTTAAGTGTCTCACTCTTGATTTCAGCTCAGGTCATGATCTCACGGTTCGTGGGTCTGAGCCCCGCATGGGGTTCTGTGCTGACAGTGTGAAGCCTGTTTGGCATTCTCTCTCTCTCTCTGCCCCTCCCCACTCCCTCTTCTTTATCTCTCTCTCAAAATGAATAAATAACCTTAAAAAAAAAAAGGAATGGTTTTATGGATATGGAGTGTTTGTAGTTATACTAGTTCCTTGCTCTTCTGATTGTGTGGCTGACTGGGAACTAGGTTCACTGTCCCCACCCAACATCATAATAGAATATCCTACTGCTTAACCGAGCCTGGAAAGATCAAAATTCAAAGTATGCTTTCTACTGAATGTGTATTGTTTTGCCTCATTGTAAGTTAGAAAAATTGTAAGCCAAATCATCATAAGTTGGGGACCATATGTATAGTCCTCCATAGAAAGGGGACCTAGAAAAGAACAGCAGACATTTTGAACAGGCAATACCATCCACCACACTATTTAAAAACTTAGTTGCTGGAGTCAGACAAGTTTGAATTCAAATCTCATATCAGGGACACCTGGGTGGCTCAGCTGGTTGAGCATATGACTCTTGATTTTGGCTTAGGTCATGATCCCAGGATTGTGAGATCAAGCCTTGTGCATTGGACTCATGTTGAGCATACAGCCTGCTTAAGATTCTCTCTCTCCCTCTGTCCCTTTCCCCTGCTCACAATGTTTCAAACAAAAATAAATAAAAATTTAAAAAATTCCAGATCAGCACTTAACTATGTGACAGGTTCATGGAACTCTCTAAGTCTCAATGTTTATTCTATCCTATGGCACTTATTTCATAGAGTTATTATAATATTTAAACAGGATAAGGTATGTTAAAACACAAACACACAGTGACAGTTTTATTATAATCAAGCTCTGTTTAAAGGTTTTTTTTGATGCTTTCAGTTTATCATAAATTGCTTTAATATATTGGAAAACCAACAGAACTTCTAAATATTCCCTGGTGGCTAATGGAAACTGATACAAGCTATTAGTTTTAAATACCTAGTAGTGATTAACATAATACTCCTTTACTCTTCATATTTTAGCTGGGAGAGGGAAAGAGATTTGGAAAAAGGTAGCATGCAGTATCATTTTTATAGTGAAAGTAAAAAGAAAAATTCTGAAAAATTAATTATAATAATTATAATTCTAAAGTAGCTTTTGGCTACCTGCCTTGATTTCCTACTTTGTGATTAAGGTTCTTGTTCTATTCTACATCTACTAACTTAATTTTTCTTTTTCTTTTTTTTTTCTTTTCTTTTTTCTTTTTTTTTTTGGTATTTGCTTCCAATCTAAATTCATTATGTATATAGCACCATATTAATAAAACAATATTTCTAAAAATTCCAAAAGAGAACATTGATAAAAGAATCCAGAGAGTATACCTGGAAATTTTGTTAAATGTCATAGAATTAGTTCTAGAAATTACTTTAGTATTGGCAAATGGAAAAATTTTAATGATCAATATTCATAAGTTCCCTCTGTATAAATTTACTAATTCAAACAATTGAAAAGTCTTTGTCCGAAATATTATAGGTTATAGCAGTAATAAAGGTGAAAGAGAATAGAATGTTTTTAAAAATGAAAGGACATTATTCTCACATTTAAAATTCATAAGCAAAATTTTCATAAAACGTGATATTTCTTTCTGCTGACATTTGAGTTGGAGTTTAGCCTCATTTCAAGGTCACTTGCTAAATGTTTAATGTGAAAAAACTTTTATAAATCAAAATAAGGGCAATACAATACTAATGAATAAAAGCATCTTTCTTCAAACAAGCTTTTGGTGTCCCTCGAACCCTTTTGCAAACAAAGCAGCAATCAAACAAAAAAAAGAAAGTTTTAGTTTAGCTTTTAGAAAAGCAGATATTAAAAGCATAGTATTTTGGGGTATCTGAGTGGCTCAGTTGGTTAAGCGTCCAACTTCGGCTCAGGTCACGATCTCACGGTTTGTGGTTTGAACCCATGTCGGACTCTGCTGACAGCTCAGAGCCTGGAACCTGCTTCAGGTTCTGTCTCTCCCTCTCCCTGTGCCCCTCCCCTGCTTGCTGTCTCTTCATCAAAAATAAATAAACATTAAAAAAATTTTAGAAGGAGGAGCCAAGATGGTGGAACAGCATGGAAGTTTTTTGTGTGTCTCGCGTCCATGAAATACACCCAGACCAACACTAAACCATCCTACACACCTAGAGAACTGATTGGAAGATTAACACAACAATCGGCACAACCTGAACCACAGAATTCAGCAGGTACAAGGCGCATAGAGGTGAATTTGGGGAGCGAGAAGTAGCAGGAAGGGAGGTGCTTTTGCGAGCAGAGAGAGGATGGAGACTGGGAAGGGGGAGAATATGGGAAAAGCACCTCTCCCCAAAAGCAGCTGGAGAGAAAGTGGAAAAATTGGAAACAGCCGCAGGGACTAAACAGGGACAAAGGAGAAAGGAGAGGGTTTAAATTCCATTAAGACTGTAAACAAGGGGAGCGCAAATGCTGCAACTCAGCAGCTCGATACCTGGCAGTGCTCTGGTGGGAAGGGTGAATCCCCAGGAACAGAGTGGGGTCCGGGAGGTTTTCGGGCCACATGGGGAAAAGCGGTTCCACTGCTGGAAGGACACTTGGTAGAGACTGTTGAAGCCACCTGGTCCCAGCAGACCCCGGAAGGCAGGACACATTCGCTGGTGCTGGGCAAGGTTGTTGAAGGTGAAGCCTGGTGCCAGATGTGTGTTGCGATTTTCCATAATCCCTGAAATGCGGCTGCTACACTGTCTCGCGAACTTTTTCTGGGGCAGGCTGGCACCTGGCTGCAGTCTCGGGGCACCGGCAACAACAGGGTCCAGCGGGCGTTCCCGGGTGCAGCTGGTATTCAGCCATTGCTCGGGGAAACCCTCCTGCAGAGGGGTGGAGTGGGTCAAAGCCACAGTCCTTCGGAAGTAAAGGGCCGGGGAAAACAGCCGCATCTGAGACAAAATTCAGTAGAGAGGTACTGCCTGGGGCCTGGTCACAGAGAGTGAAAAACTGGAGAGTGGACAAGAGCTGACAACGGAGGATGGGTGTACAATTGCTGATCCAGAAGAACAGACTGGGTATCTGGGCAGCGCCATTTTCAGCACTCCCGCGCATGCGCATACGCACCTACGAGCGCCTCAACAATCCAACCCAGTAGGCTAGCAGCGCCATCTAGTGGAGAGCGGAGCCATTACACTGAGCCCCGCCCAGCAGGGCCAACTTTGCTCTTCAAGAATACAAGTCTCACCAGCAGCTTAGTTTATGGACTATAAAGTGCTACATAGACTGACCTTTAGGGGAAAATGAAGCAATTTCAGTCCTACTTCAAACTGTTAGCAGGTTCATCTATTCAAATTTTTTCTTTTTTTTTCTTTTCTCTTTTACACGTTTCTTTTTCTTTAATATAGAAAGAGAAAAAATTCATTTTTATTTTCAATTTTATTAAAAATATCTTTCTTTAATTTTATTACAGCATTTTTAAATTTTGTGTAAATTTTTTCAATTCTATTTTACTTCCATCATTTTATTTTAGTCTACTACAGTGTATTCACCTTTTAAAATTTTCAAACAATTTCCTTTTTTTTTCTTTCTTTTTCTTTTTTCTCTTTTTTGTTTCTTTTTATTTAATGCAGAAAGAGAAAAACTTCATTTTTCAATTTGTATTAAAATATTTTTATTTAATTTTTTGCTATATTTTTTGCTTTTATGTAAATTTTTTCAAATTCTGTTTTACTTCCATCATTTTATTTAGTCTACTACAGTGTATTCACTTTTTCAAATTTTCAAACGATTTCTTTTTTTCTTTATCTTTTTTCTTTTTCATTTCTTTTCTTTTTTCTTAAATACAGAAAAAGAAAAAAATCATATTATTTTTAATTTTTATTAAAAATATTTTTCTTTAATTTTTCTACTATATTCTGTACCTTTGTGTATATTTTTTCAAATTCTATTTTACCCCCATCATCTCATTTTACTCTACTTCAGTGTATTCATTTTTTCAAATTCTCAAATGATTTCCTTTTTTCTTCCCTCCACCTTTTTTTTCTCTAATCTGTCAAACCACTTTCAACACCCAGACCAAAACACACCTAGGATATGCATCATCTATTTGGTTTTTGTGTGTGGGTGTGTTTTTAATTTTTAATTTTAATATTTTTTAATTTTAATTTTTTAATTTAAATTTTTTCTACCTCATTAATTCCTTTTCTCCCCTCAAAATGACTAAATGAAAGAATTCTCCCCAAAAGAAAGAGCACCAAGAAACGACAGCCAGGTATTTAACCAACACAGATACAAGCAAGATGTCTGAACCAGAATTTAGAATCTCGATGATAAGAATACTAGCTGGAGTCGAAATAGATTAGAATCCTTTTCTGCAGAGATAAAAGAAGTAAAAAATAGCCAGAATGAAATTAAAAATGCTATAACTGAGCTGCAATCACAGATGGATGCAGCGGTGGCAAGGATGATGAGTCAGAACAGAGAATCAGTGATAAAGAGGACAAATGTATAGAGAATAATAAAGCAGAAAAAAAAAAAGAGGGAGATGAAGGCAAAAGAGCACGATTTAAGATTTAGAGAAATCAGTGACTCATTAAAAAGGAACAACATCAGAAGAGGAAGAGAGAGAAATAGGGGTAGAAGGGTTATGTGAGCAAATCATAGCAGAAAACTTGCCTAACCTGGGGAAAGACACAGACATCAAAATCCAGGAAGCACAGAGGACCCCCATTAGATTCAACAAAACTGACCATCAACAAGGCACATCATAGTCAAATTCACAAAGTATTCAGGCAAGGAGAGAATCATGAAAGCAGCAAGGGAAAAAAAAAAAGTCCCTAACATACAAGGGAAGACAGACCAGGTTTGCAGCAGACCTATCCACAGAAACTTGGCAGACCAGAAAGGAGTGGCAGGATATATTCAGTGTGCTGAATCAGAAAAGTATGCAGCCAAGAATTCTTTATCCAGCAAGGCTGTCATTCAAAATAGAAGGAGAGATAAAAGTTTCCCAGACAAATGAAAATTAAAGGAGTTTGTGACCACTAAACCAGCCCAGCAAGAAATTTTAAGGGGGACTTTCTGAGGGGAGAAAGGATGAAAAATATATATATATATAAATAAATACCAAAAGCAACAAAGATTTGAAAGGATCAGAGAACACTACCAGAAACTCCAACTCTACAAGCATCATAATGGCAATAAATTCATATCTTTCAGTACTCACTCTAAATGTCAATGGACTCAATGCTCCAATCAAAAGATATAGGGTAACAGAATGGATAAGAAAACAAGATCCATCTATATGCTGTTTACAAGAGACCCACTTTAGACCTAAAGACACCTACAGATTGAAAATAAGGGAATGGAGAACCATCTATCATGCTAATGGTCAACAAAAGAAAACTGGAGCAGCCATACCTATATCAGACATCTAGACTTGAAAATAAAGACTGTATCAAGAGATGCAGAAGGGCATGATATCATAATCAAGGGGTCTATCCACCAAGAAGACATAACAATTGTAAACATTTATGCACCAAATGTACGAGCACCCAAATATATAAATCAATTAATCACAAACATAAAGAAACTCATCGATAGTAATACCATAATAGTAGGAGACTTCAAAACCCCACTCACAGCAATGGACAGATCATCTAATCAAAAAATCAACAAGGAAACAATGGCTTTGAATGACACACTGGACCACATGGACTTAACAGGTATATTCTGAACATTTCATCCTGAACCAGAAGAATATACATTCTTCTCCTATGCACATGGAACATTCTACAGAATAGACCATATATTGGGACACAAATCAGCCTTCAAGAAGTACTAAAAGATTGAGATCATACTGTGCATATTTTCAGACCACAATGCTATGAAACTTGAAATCAACAACAAGAAAAAATTTGGAAAGGTAACAAATACTTGGAGACTGAAGAACATCCTACTAAACAATGAATGGGCTAACCAAGCAGTTAAAGAGGAAATTAAAAAGTATATGGAAGTCAATGAAAATGATAACACCACAACCCAAAACCTCTGGGATGCAGCAAAGGTGGTCATAAGAGGAAAGTATATAGCAATCCAGGCATTCCTAAAGAAGGAAGAAAGATCTCAGATACACAACCTAACCTTATGCCTTAAGGAGCTGGAAAAAGAACAGCAAATAAAACCCCAAACCAGCAGAAGACAGGAAATAATAAAGATTAGAGCAGAAATTAATGCTGTCAAAACCAAAAAACAAACAAACAAACAAACAAAACAGATCAATGAAACCAGAAGCTGGTTCTTTGAAAGAATTAACAAAATTGATAAACCACTAGCCAGTTTGATCAAAAAGAAAGAGGAAAGGACCCAAATAAATAAAATCAAGAATGAAAGGAGAGATCACAACCAACACAACAGAAATAAAAACAGTAATAAGAGAATATTATGAGCAATTATATGCCAATAAAATGGGAAATCTGGAAGAAATGGAAAAATTCCTAGAAACATGTACACTACCAAAATTGAAACAGGAAGAAACAGAAAATTTGAACAGACCCATAACCAGTAAGGAAATCTAATTAGAAATCAAAAATATTCCAAAAAACCAGAGTCCAGGGCCAGATGGCTTTCCAGGGGAATTCTACCAAACATTTAAGGAAGAGTTAACACTTATTCTCTTGAAGGTATTCCAAAAAATAGAAATGGAAGGAAAACTTCCAAACTCTTTCTATGAAGCCAGCATTACCTTGATTCCAAAACCAGAGACCACACTAAAAAGGAAAACGATAGACCAATTTCCCTGATGAACATGGATGCAAAAATCCTCAACAAGATATTAGCCAACTGGCTTCAACAATACATTAAAAAAATTATTCACCATGACCAAGTGGGATTTATACCTGGGATACAGGGCTGGTTCAATATCCTCAAAACAGTTAACATGATTCATCTCATCAATAAAGAAAGGACAAGAACCGTATGATCCTCTCAATAGATGCAGAGAAAGCATTTGACAAAATACAGTATCCTTTCTTGATTAAAACCCTCAAGAAAATAGGGATAGAAGGAGCATACCTCGAGATCATAAAAGCCATATATGAACAAGTCAACATTAATATCATCCTCAATGGGGAAAAACTGAGAGTTCTCCCCCTAAGGTCAGGAACAAGACAGGGATGTCCACTCTCGCCACTGTTATTCAATATAGTATTGGAAGTCTTAGCCTCTGCAATCAGACAACACAAAGAAATAAAAGGCATCCAAATCAGCCAGGAGGAGGTCAAACTTTCACTCTTTGCAGATGACATGATACTGTATATGGAAAACCCAAAAGGCTCCACCAAAAAACTGTTAGAATTGATTCATGAATTCAGCAAAGTTGCAGGATATAAAATCAATGCACAGAAATCGGTTGCATTCCTATACACAAACAATGAAGCGACATAAAGAGAAATCAAGGAATCGATCCCATTTACACTTGTACAAAAAAACCATAAATACCTAGGAATAAATGTAACCAAAGAGGTGAAAAATCTATACACTGAAAACTATAGAAAGCTTATGAAAGAAATTGAAGAAGACACAACAAAATGGAAAAATATTCCATGCTCCTGGATAGGAAGAACAAATATTGTTAAAATGTCGATACTACCCAAGGCAATCTACATATTCAATGCAATCCCTATCAAAGCAACACCAGCATTCTTCAAAGAGCTAGAACAAATAATCCTAAAATTTATATGGAACGAGAAAAGGCCCCAAATAGCCAAAGCAATCTTGGAAAATAAAACCAAAGCATTAGGCATCACAATCCGAGACTTCAAGCTATCCTACAAAGCTGTAATCATCCAGATGGTATGGTAATGGCACAAGAACAGACACTCAGATCAATGGAACAGAATAGAGAACCCAGAAATGGACCCACAAACGTATAGCCAACTAATCTTTGACAAAGCAGGAAAGAATATCCAATGGAATAAAGACAGTCTCTTCAGTAAATGGTGCTGGGAAAACTGGACAGCAACATGCAGAAGAATGAACCTAGACCACTTATACCATACACAAAAATAAACTCAAAATGGATAAAAGACCTCAATGTAAGACAGGAAGCCATCAAAATCCTCGAGGAGAAAGCAGGCAAAAACCTCTTTGATGTTGGCTGCAGCAACTTCTTACTCAACATGTCTCTGGAGGCAAGGGAAACAAAAGCAAAATGAACTACTGGGACCTCATCAAAATAAAAAGCTTCTGCACAGCGAAGGAAACAATTAGCAAAACTAAAAGGCAACCAACAGACCGGAGAAGATATTTGCAAATGACATATCAGAGAAAGGGTTAGTATCCAAAATCTATAAGAACTTCTCAAACTCAACACCCAAAAGCAAATAATCCAGTGAAGACATGGGCAAAAGACATGAATAGACACTTCTCCAAAGAAGACATCCAGATGACCAATTGACACATGAAAAAATTCTCCACATCACTCATCATCAGGGAAACACAAATCAAAACCACAATGAGATACCAGCTTACAACTGTCAGAATGGCTAACATTAACAACACAGGGAACAACAGATGTTGGCGAGGATGCAGAGAAAGAGGATCTCTTTTGCATTGCCGGTGGGAATGCAAGCTGGTGCAGCCACTCTGGAAAACTTGGAAAATTTCCAGCCACTCTGGAAAATATGGAGGTTCCTCAAAAAACTAAAAATAGAACTACCCTACAATCCAGCAATTGCACTACTAGGCATTTATCCATGGGATACAGGTGTGTTGTTTCAAAGTGACACATGCACCCCCATGTTTATAGCAGCACTATCAACAATAGCCAAAGTATGGAAAGAGCCCAAATGTCCATCGATGGATGAATGGATAAAGAAGAGGTGGTATATATATACAATGGAGTATTACTCAGCAATCAAAAAGAATGAAATCTTGCCATTTGCAACTATGTGGATGGAACTGGAGGGTATTATGCTAAGTGAAATTAGTCAGAAAAAGACAAAAATCATATGACTTCACTCATATGAGGACTTGAAGAGACAAAACAGATGAACATAAGGGAAGAGAAACAAAAGTAATATAAAAACAGGGAGGGGGACAAAACAGAAGAGATTCATAAATACGGAGAAAAAACTGAGGGTTTTGGAGGGGTTGTGGGAGGGGGGATGGGCTTAAATGGGTAAAGGGCATTAAGGAATCCACTCCTGAAATCATTGTTGCACTATATGCTAACTAATTTGGATGTAGATTTTTAAAAATAAAAAATAAAATTAAAAAAATTTTAAAGCATAGTATTTTAAAACAGAGCTAATTAGAAAAATAAACAGAAAAGAAACCTAAACCCACCAATGGTGACAGTTTTATTTAAACCATCATCCTTCAGCTTCTCAAACTTTGAGAAACATACACTAAAATTAACACTTCTTATAGTATGTACCATGTTGTGAAACCTGTAATGTGTGAATTCATCTGTTCTACTCTATAGTATACCTCTTCTTATGGCACACTTCTCTTCCATTCTTTCCCTGGCATTTCAGTTTGAATGTGATCACTTTCCAGAGCTTACTTCTTACTGCTTTCCCTTTCAGCAGAATAGTTGTAGGATGCAAATGTCCCGCAGACCTAGAATTTCCTGCTCCTTCCTCTGCCCTGGACTCCGCTCCCTCATCTATCTTTTCTTACTTCATCCTTGTTCTGCTTTTCCCTTTTATTCCTATCTGCATGTCTCTTTTCTATGTATCTTTGGATCTAAGAACTGAAGTCAGAAAAGTCCAATAACATAGAAATAGTGAGATGGGGGAATTGTCAATAACAGTCATAGGAACACAAGGGAAGAAAGAACAGAAAGGATCTCTTCAATTGGTGGAGTGTGTAATTAGCACAGCCCCATGAACTTGACTTTACTCAGTTTTCCTATACTGCAGAGTGGTGAGGAGCTTTCAACATTTACTTTTTAATGCCTGCTTTCTCTTCCAAATGCAAAAATAAATGAGAAAATGAATAAATAAAATCACAAAAGAGAGATCAAACAACAATACATCTTGCTTATTTTTTTTAAAATTTTTAATGTTTATTTTAGAGAGAGAGAGAGATACAGAATGAGAGTGGGAGAGGGGAAGAGAGAAGGGGAGACACAGAATCTGAAGCAGGCTTCAAGCTTTCAGCTGTCAGCACAGACCCCAATGTAGGCTCCAACTCACAAACCATGAGATCATGACCTGGGCTGAAATTAAAAGTCGAGTGTTTAACGGACTGAACTACTCAGGGGCCTCTATATCTTGCTTATTGAATATCAATTCTACACTGGGATCTGGCCACAGAAATGTGAATAAGGGGCCCCTATATCTTGCTTATTGAATATCAATTGTACACTGGGATCTGGCCACAGAAATGTGAATAAAGCATGTTTTTAATTCAGAGACTTCTTACTGCAGAAGAAAGATAAATAAGAACACCACTACTATAATGAATGTGCTAAACAGTATAAGAAAGGCATGAACAAGATCATAGGAACATACAAGAGGGATGACTCATTCATTTTTATGATTTTCAGGTAACATTTTGTAAATATACATGTGAGGCTTAATGTGTCCTTCCTTGAAAGACTGTGAACCTTATCCTGTGATCCATCACTAGGTGTAAAAAGTTTTCTATTCAGAAATAAATAATAGATCCTATGTTTCAGCGGAAGAACACAGATGGAAAAAAAGGCAAGGATTTAGAAATACAGTGTATTGGGTGGTGCCGAGTGCAATGGAGAAAAATAAAAACAAGTTGGCTAAAGAACGCGTATGTGTTGATGTGGAGGATTGTATTCTAGGTGGATGAGATATCAAGCACTGAGGCTCTGAGGCAGGAGCAAGCAAGCCACACATGGACCAGGAAGGGAAAGGCCAGTATGCCCAGAGCAGACGAAGTAACTGAAAACAGGAGATGAGATCAGAGTTAACGGGCAGCTAGGTCAGAAAATGCTTTGTAAGCCATGGTAAAAAGTTTGGCTCACTTCGAGCCGGCGAGAGGTAGAGATGAAGATAATAAGAAGTACTGTTCTGAAGGTGGACATTTTGAAGAGTTTAGAGTACCTTGTAATCCCAAGAGAATGGACCAGGAGTCTGCGGTGGAACTTCCGCAAGAGAAAGGTGGTGCTCTGAAGCATCTGGCTAAAGAAATGTCAGTGCTTTTTATTAAGTATGGGAGTGGTTTGTGTGACTTTGTTCTAATTGCTGGAGTTTCCAAGGAGCAGGATTCGAAGACTTAGGTAATTTTTACTGTTGGTCCTCTGGGAGTGGAGAAGTCCTGTTCTGTTGCTGAGAAGTGTGCCTCTAGTGGTTGGAGTGTATATTACAAGCCTAGAGGTGAAGGTTGGGATTAGTGGGCTGGATGTTGCTCCTACTGATGATTTTTAAGGGTGCATTCCGAATGACGAGATGTTACATATTAGGGAGAGATACCCTCAAAAATTCCCATAAAGGTTGATTTTGTGGAGTGTAACAGAAGCTGAGGAAAATGGGGGGGGGGGGGGGAAGAAAACACTGAGAGATTTTGGCCAAGGATTTGACATAATCTGAGAGCTATCAACAGGATCATTCCAGCTGTTCTGAGGAGGATAGGCTAAAGGATGGGCAAGAGAGAGGCAAGTAGAGAGTGAGAGGTCGCTGCACTAATTCTGATGAGATATGACGGTGGCTTGAATCATGGCAGAAACAGTGCGATTGGTGAGCAGATCTTGCATTTTGGATATTTAATGAAGTTATTAATTTTCAATCAAATTAGCATTTTGATGCTATACTTTTCTGGCACATAAATGTACTGTCGATCTAATTAAGTCAATAAACACTGTCAATCTTGGCAGTTATGTATTTAAATATTTTTAATGACCAAAGTGGGCTGATAATGTATGAATCAACCCAATGTTCTGTATTTTTTAAATTTTTTTAATGTTTATTTATTATTGAGAGATAGAGAGACACAGAACGTGAGCAGGGGAGGAGCAGAGCGAGGGGGAGACACAGAATCTGAAGCAGGCTCCATGCTCTGTGCTGTCAGCACAGAGCCCAACGTGGGACTCGAACTTACAAACTTACAAACTCGAACTTACGACCTGAGCCGGAGTCAGTGGCTTAACCAACTGAGCCACCCAGGTGCCCCCAATGTTCTGTATTTGACATGTCCTATGTATTAATAGGAAGACTCTTTAATATTCTGACTTCAGAGAGCAGGCATGGGTAGCCAGTGGGAAGGTGGGTGTATCTGGTGAGAATCAAAATCATTTATGTTTAAAACAGATTACTAGCTACAGTAATATAACTTTATTATTTGATTGTATCTTCATATAGCATGCCTTCTCTTGCACTATTTTTATCAACATGACTGCTGTTCCAGGAAATAATTGCCCAGGAAAATAAATATTGCACAGACAGCATCATGAGAGTCTTGCCTCGAAATCTTCATCTATCTGTGTCTACCAATCCTTCACTAGTATACCATGATCCTTACCATTTTAATTAAACTCCCACATTGAGAAATCTATTTTATAACTTAAAGCCTCAAAAGTAACCCAATTTTTCTCGCTTTTCTGAAATGCTACCAATCCTCTCAACCCAAGGTTCTCCCTCACTAGAGGATGCAATAGTCTCAGTTCTGCTTTATCAACAGGTTATTTTGGTGGTGCTTTCAGGAGGCCGGCATTTAATAATATTTTATCTGGGAACTGGGTCTCCAGTGTGGCTCAGTCGGTTATTCATCCAACTTCGGGTCAGGTCATGATCTCACAGTTTATGGGTTTGAGCCCCACATCAGGCTCTGTGCTGACAGCTCAGCTTCGGATTCTGTCTCCCTCCCTGTCTGCAACTCCCCTGCTTACACTTGTCTATCTCTCTCAAAAATAAATAAACATTAAAAAATATTTTATCTGGGAATAATGTTAGTGATACAAAGAAAATCTTTTAGTTTTCTGGTTTTCCCAGATGTTTACAGTTAAAACCCATTGTACAATTATAAAATATTGTAAAGTCACTGAGAAATTTTGGCCATGGCTAAAACATAATTGAACAGGTGTCAGCAGGATCACTTTGCTGCTGTTTGGAGAATAGACTTAAGAAGGGACTGGGAAAGAAAGACTAAAAATTTTGTTCTGATCACATACAAGAGTGAAGTTACTGAGATGTGGAAGATTGTAAGAGCATCAGGTTTGGGGAAATTAATAGGAGCTCAGTTTTAGATGTGTAAA
The DNA here is from genome assembly GCF_007474595.2 of Lynx canadensis. Classification (NCBI taxonomy): domain Eukaryota; kingdom Metazoa; phylum Chordata; class Mammalia; order Carnivora; family Felidae; genus Lynx; species Lynx canadensis. Next base: position 70,153,889 of record NC_044306.2, read on the forward strand.
GTTTAAGATACTGACTTGACACCCAAATAGAGAAGTTGACTAAGCAGTTGGATATTAGAGTCTGAGGAGAAACATTGGGACTGGAGACAAGCTTTGATGTTTTAAACATATTCCCTTCACCTCCTTCTCCTCCTCCTTCCTTTTTCTTCATCTTTATCTTCTTCCATCTCTTCCTTCTTTCCTTACTCCTTCCCTCCTTCTCCTTCTTGTCGTCTTTTTCCTCCTCCTTCAATTCCTTCTCTTTCAACTTCCTTCTTCAGTATTTAGATGATTTTGCTTTCTGAACATATTTCTCTAATTTTATACTTATTACATTGTGAATTGTATTTCTACAATAAAAAAGGCTATTTTTATTTTTAAAAAAGACTTGAAATACTGCAAAAATTATAAACAGTGATTATTATGGTGGTGGGATTACAAAAGTTGTTTTACATATAAATATACATATTACATATGTATACATATGTATACATATATATATACACATATTACATATGTATACATATGCATATATATATATATATATATATAGACTAAAGGGTAGACAAGGTATATATATATTTAATGGATGGCAACACCAAGCTACTACTTAAATGTAGAAAATAGAAAATAGAAGAGAGAACCCTAAGGGACTCCAATCCTAAGGGACTCCAATGTTTAAAAGCCAGGTCCATAATTGCAAATAAAGGAAAAAAAGAAAAGCCAACCAGGAGGAAGGAGGAAAACCAGAGTGTATCTTTGGGATAGTACAAAAAGAGTTTCACGAGGCTAGAGTAATCAACTCTGACAAAATTGCTTATAGATCAAGGAAAATGAGGTCTGGAGAACTGAACATTGATTTTGGCAATTGAATGATCATCGATGATGCTGATAACAGTTTGTAGTAGAGTAGAGGTAAAAGCCTGACTAAGTGTGTTCAAAGGGAATGGATTCAGCAAATATAGAAAATATTTTTTATACATGTAGACAAATATCAGATTTCTGTTGAAACCTGAAGAAAAAGAAGTTGGAATTGGAAGGCAAAGTGGACTCACTTTTTTTTAAAGTTTATTTAATTTATTTATTCTGAGAGAGAGAGAGTGAAAGAAAGACCATCCCACATACGTGAGCAGGGGAGAGGCAGAGAGAGAGGAGACAGAATCCCAAGCAGGCTCCCCACTGTGCTGACAATTAACTGATGAAACTGACTGAGGCACCCAGGTGCCCCTGGACTCACTTTTTTTTTTTGATGAAATTTATTGTCAAATTGGTTTCCATACAACACCCAGTGCTCATCCCAACAGGTGCCCTCCTCAATGCCCATCACCCACCCCTCCACTCCCTCCCACCGCCGATCAACCCTCAGTTTATTCTCAGTTTTTAAGAGTCTCTTATGGTTTGGCTCCCTCCCTCTCTAACTTTTTTTTTTCCTTCCCCTCCCCCATGGTCTTCTGTTAAGTTTCTCAGGATCCACATAAGACTGAAAACATATGGTATCTGACTCACTTTCTAAGGTAAGAGAAATAAAGCATGGTTTGTATGCTAATGAAGAGATAAAGCTGAGAGGAAAATGGTGACAATGGAGGAAAGACAAGGGATCATTATGAGAGCTAAGTCTGAGCAGATGAGACGATGTGATCTAGCTTAGGTAAAGAACTGACCTAGGTTATAGAAGCAAAGGAGGTCATAGATGCAGGAACATGAGTTGGTGCATTTATTAGAATTCTTTCTTTCTCAGAGTTTTCTTTTTTTAATTTATTTTAAAAAATTTTTAATGTTTATTTATTTTTGAGAGAGAGAGAGAGCATGAATGAAGGAGGGGCAGAGAGAGGGAGACACAGGATTCCAAGCAGGCTCCAGGCTCTGATCTGTGAGCACAGAGCCTGATGCAGGGCTCAAACTCACAAACCGTGAGATCATGACCTGAGCTGACATCGGACGCTTAACCAACTGAGCCACCCAAGTGCTCTTGGAGTTTTCTTCTGATTGCTTCAGTAGATAGAAGGTGAGATGATCTGCCATGAATAAGAATAAACAAAGAGATTTTGGAAGCTTGGAGAAACAGAAGACACAAAATAGTCATGAGGAAACATAGGAGTGGATCAAGTGAAAATGAGCACAGAAGAGAAGACCAAAAGGTAGATGTACACAACGAAAAAACACAATGATTGCTTCTGAAGAACTAGCAAAAATACAGTTGACCCTTGAACAGTATGGGTTTGAACTGTGTGAGTCTACTTATGTGTGGATTTTTTAAAAATATAAATATAATGTAGTCCTATAAATATATTTTCCCTACCTGATGATTTTCTTAATAACATTTTCTTTTCTCTATTTTACTTTTTTGTAAGAACGTAGTATGTAATACATATAACATACAAAACATGTGTTAATCTACCATTTATGTTATTGGTGAGGTTTCTAGTCAACAATAAACTATAGTTAAGTTTTGGGGGAGTCAAAAGTTACACATCTATTTGCAACTGCATGGGGATCAGCATCCCTAATCCCTCTTGTGTGGGGTCAACTATAATAGAATTGACAACATATATGTTTACAAAAAATTTAAAAAATATGAAAATTAATAAATATTAAATTAAGGACCTTAAGAGTAATTACACAAGCTTTGAGAGGAATTCGGTGAAAAGAGAATCCCTGGTTTCGAAAGCTTTTCTTATAGAGGACAAACTTGATTTGGATCTGATCCCCCAAAGTAGTTTTCTCCCTTACTTGAGAAATCTATAAATTATTTGTCCATTTACAAGTTTAACTTATTACAGCTATAATTATAGGAAGACCTTGCTTTCAGGTCTATTTCTATTTTTCAATAGGAAATTTCAAAAATACCCCAAAGGAGAGAAAATATAAAAAATAAAATGCCAAGTACAGATACAAAAATGACCAAGTTGGGGCAACTTCTGTTTGTCTTTAATTCCCCACCTTTAAAGCTGACATGTCTAAAAAATTTGATCCCATTTTCCTAATAGTTAAAAAAATGAACACCTGCAACTATAGACAAGTATATATGTATAATTTATTTACATAATAATGAGCACAGATTTACAGAATATAACTATATGTAAGTTGTAAATACATTACCATACTTATTGCATAAATATGCTATAGAATATTATATAATATACAATTTTCATAAAATAAGTTATGTTATATAATTTATTTATAAATCAGATACATGTATTACTATAGCAGTATGTTTATATATATTATAGTATATATGTGAGAAATATTAGTATAAGATAAAAATAAATAATGACATTTTAAATTATTACATTAATTTTTATTAGCCATACCCAAATTCTTTGATTTTAATAAATACTATTGAAAATGCTTCAGCATATTGAAAAGTGAATTTTAACGCTTTGATTTTGAATAATATTTTGAAGTTTTGGTTCTAAATTAAGTATATTATAATTTTGATTTTATTTTTTTAATTTTTTTAATACTTAATAAGTTTTGAGAGAAAGAGAGAGACAGAGTGAGAGAGGGGAAGGAGCAGAGAGAGAGGGAGACACAGAATCTGAAACAGGCTCCAGGCTCTGAGCTGTCAGCACAGAGACTGACAAGGGGCTCAAATCTATAACTCACGAGATCATGACCTGAGCCAAAGTTGGACACCTAACTGAACCACCCAGGAGCCCCAATAGAATACTGATTTTAAAAAGATGGCTGTGAAAGCTGAGAAATATATGTAGATTTCACTGGAGAGTTTAATAATTGGAAATATTTGGTAATTATGATACACATTTTTCTATTCTAATTTTGAAAAGTGTTTAACTGAATTTAGTTCTTAATTTATATTCTAACTGATCTTGATAGATTATTCCTGAATTGTTTAGAATTCTGAGTTTTTATATTTTAAACAAATAGTTCAAAGCTTAATAATGCTATTTGGAGAATGTGAAACTGGTTCAAAATTTCTATTTCTATGTTTTAACGCACAGATGATAAAGTCTATGTAAATGACATATTTTTACAACAAAAATAAAATAAAAATCTCACATTGAGAGAAACTCTAACAAATACCCAAATTCAAAGGAGTTTCTTTCAAAATGGAGTTACTGTCATTTGTTATTAAGATATTATTTTTATCTTAAGGATACAGTGAAGGTTGAATTTAAAAAAAAATATCTGCTAGATAGCACACTACAGATAGCAATTTTTATCACCAAAAATTCAATATATTGGAACACTTATCTTTTTAAAAGAAAAATGCTTTATTTATCTTTAAGCTTGACAGCTCTTTAAAGTACTTTGCCATGACATAAACAGTGAACCCCTGAATGTTACAGAAATAAATCAGAATCACTTCCCTTCTCACGTCATTGTTTTGTAAAAACTCAGCATTTAAGCCAATCTAATAGGGCACACATAAACTATTATAATTTAACTTTCGCTAAAAGTAAATAAAGAAAAGATAATACCATTGTCAACCTATCCACTTTATAAAACCCCCACTCTTCCCTTTCCATCCCTGTATGTATAGGACACCTCATCTGTTGACTTACAGGCTGAGTGAGGGTACCAATGTTAATCTGCACATTAAATATTAATATAAGTTGACTTTTAAATCATTTAAAGTTGTTTTGATAGAAAACAGATATTCTAGTATTTTTTTTCTCACACTATTTAGCCATCTCTGGTGCTCACAACTATGGAGACCATTGCTTTAAATATATGGAGTGAGGCATGCTGTCATTCCAAAAGAAATAAATGTTGAAACTTAGTGTGTTAGTGATGGTTGCTTTACAGTTAAAGAAATCAAATTGAGCTGGCAGAGGAAAATTTATTAGAGAATTCATTCTAGTGTCTCACTGAAATCAAGAAAGAGTTTTTCAAAGAAACTTCAAGGATTGGGCCCAGGATGGATGATTATGGGCCTTCCTTTATTACAGCCCCATTACTGTTATTCCATTATCCAAAGAATCTAGTCCCGATAATTTTGTTCAGAAATCCATGTTCCTGAGAACAGGACTTAGATCTTGTATGTATGCATGGCCAAATTTTCTGTGGATAGAGAGGAGAGTCATATAGCAGAAATATACCTGCTAATAGCATAACATGAAACATGGAGAGCAGATCTCAGAGAAAAAGAGGCTGACCTGCCAAGCCAGATTATTTCCCTATATCAAGGAATGGACTTGGGAACACATGTGATATGTGAGGGACAGGGTGAGTGATGTAGTCTGACTAGAGAGTAGTGCTCCTGTAACTGAACAATTGACGATCATTAAGACTGATAGATTAGGGCTAAATTTAGTGGGGTTAAGAATCAGATATGGGAAAGTGGAATTTATATTAGAGTCATAAAAAGACATTTGAAAGTACCTGATCGGGAAGTAGCATAATTACAGGAGTCAGAATCCCATTAGGAAATAGTTGAAAGGGTGATTGAAGAGAATTGAATGGAAACTCTCTGGAAAACCATGGGCAGGGTTAAGGGAAAACCACTGTGGGGTTCAAAACATTAGACTTGGAGACGTAGGAGGAGAAAGTGATTGCCAGAATTTGAAGGAGCTGAAGGTATTGGACCCTGTCATCTTATAGGAGTATGTCCTTACCTGGGACATATATAGCGACCACCAAACCACAGCCCAGCAGGGTGGTGGATAAAAGGTATGTTTACCTTTGTCCTCCTACTTCCTAACCTCCTGTTGGTGACTGTCATTGGCAAACTGAAAGGAAACCAGAGAACATGATTGCTGGTTGACACTGTCTGCCAAAGATAACCTCTCAGACACAGAGAAGAGTGCAGAATGTGTAAAATGAATGCAAAGGGACAAAAAGAATATCCTAACCCAATGATCAAAGGTCCATTTTAGAAAGATAATGTCTTGACATAGACTAAGGAGTACTATACAAGTGAGATTATAGTGAGAAAGAGATTAAATATTTCAATGGCCTGAGTAAGAAGGAATAAGACTTTTCACTCGGGTGGTAGAAATGAAAAGAAAGTGGAATTTAAAAGACACATAAAGAAGGAAAAAAAGATGACTTAATAGCTGATTGGATATGGTGAAAGTCATAGAGAAAAATCCAGAAACTCTCTATAAATTATATACCTTGAAGTACTACCCACAGATAGGGATAAAGTAAAAAGGTATATACTTAATTTGTGTGTGGTATATAATCAATGTGTAGGGGGAGAAAGTGGCAAGAGCTCATTTGGGTGACCACCAAAATCATTTTTGATTTTATAAGTTAGTGGATAAGAAAAACACTGTTTATGGGGCACCTGGGTGGCTCAGTCGGTTAAGCGTCCGACTTCGGCTCAGGTCATGATCTTACCGTTCGTGGGTTCGAGCCCTACATTGGGCTCTGTGCTGACAGCTCGGAGCCTGGAGCCTGCCTTGGATTCTGTGTCTCCCTCTCTCTCTGCCCGTCCGCCGCTCATGTTCATGCTCTTTCTTTCTCTCAAATATAAATAAACATAAAAAATTTAAAAAAAAAAAGAAAAAAACTGTTTGATGGTGCAAGGTTCTTGGGTTTCTGCTGATCAACTGGTCAACTATATTGATTAACCAACATAGGATTGAACCTACCTTTGATCATACCTGGCCCAGCTCTTTGAGACTCTACCCAATCCAATTGCATTTAACAAAATGTATTATGGCATTTTCTAAAAATGAGACTTCTTTGTATGGAGAATGGCAGTGGTACCCACTAAAAGAGCAAATAGCATAAAATAGATACCCTTTCTAATATTATAGATTTCTAAATTTCTCTCTCTCTTTTTTTTTTTTTGAAATTGTTTTAACTACAAGATTGGTTTCCCAGCTAAATTTTGAGTACACCATTTCACAAAGCTATTCTTGCCTGTATATCAAACATCTCTTAAATATGACACACTATTCCAAAGAGATTCGTATTTATGGCATGTGGTGGGGATGGGGATGACGTTAGTGGTTTTGTGGCTCTCAGGTCTAAAGATACTTTGTTCAATATTTTGTCTTGCTTTTTTCTATCCTCAGAAAGAACTTTTAGACATCTCTGGCAATTAAGCCCAGTTAAAAATGTTTTCTCTTACAATAATTCCAAGAGAGTTTAGTTTATTTTGGAACTTTCCTTAGACTTCGAACTATTGAATCCATAAGGTGAATTTATCTTTCAAAACCAGTTCGGTAGCAGCTGGGGAGGTGAGGACCTCATCACACAGCATTGTTTAATGTCACTGGGACTATGTGGGAAGGAGAGTCCTTTTTCTTTTTCTTGGACTTTTAAAATGTGGTCTAAGTTTCATCGAAGCCTCCCTTACAAAAACACCATTAAACCAAAATTAAGGGCTCCATACATTCCAATAATAGCTGGGTGGTTCAGAATAACATATTTGCTGGCTGAAAAGTACCTATGAATAGCTCCTGGCCCTGCTGGAAGTCTTGTTCTCCAAGCCCATTAAGTTTATGCATTAGAGCACACAGACAGTGGCAGCTGCCTGACATCTCCCATTGTGCTCAAGGACTAGAAAGTGATAAGGTTAATGAGACTTTGTATTGATGCTGAACCAGAGTAGCAGGGCTAGGGAAGCACTGCCTTACAAGTTTTCCAATGATTTTAAAGCGTTAATAGGCTCACAACTGTGTTTAAGGAGAAAGGGTCTAATTTTGATAGCAATATCACCCTTAGAGAAAGTGCTTTTTATATTCAGACAATTTTAGAAGCATTTTTAAAGGTTATTTATTTGTTCTGAGATAGAGAGAGTGCAAGTGGGGGAGGGGCAGAGAGAGAGGGAGAGAGAATCCCAAGCAGTTCCAGCACAGAGCCCGATGTGGGGTTCAAACCCACGAAGCCGAGAGATCATGACCTGAGCTGAAACCAAGAGTTGGACACTTAACTGGCTGAGCCACCCAGTGCCCTTATATTAAAACTTTTAATGCTATCAATCATTAACAGGATTTTGTAAGGTTCTGGAAACAGTCTTTTTTCCAATATGGAGAGTTTGAGGAAATTCTGGCCATTGGATAGAGGCATTTTTACCCCCCAGAGTTTGGGGGACAACTTATGCAAGGTCTGTTCATTACCTGTTGTTACTGCACAGAGATGATCCTTCCTCATTTTCTGGGATGAAGACATCCAGCCCAGCTTCAAGTTTTCTATTACCCTGAATGACTGATGTTCAGAATGTTAGCAAGTGTTGGGTTTGGGAAGAGTGGTTGTCTCAGGTCTTCTGCTAGGAGTTTGACATTCATTATCTCATTTAGACTTCACATAAACATTTCAGTTTTGTGATTCTCAGCTCTGCCTGCATGTGCACCAAAAGCACGTTAGCTTTTTTTTTTTTTTTAATTGCAAACATCTGCATATTATCCTTCGGGATTCAGCAGGTCCGAGCACCTGTATATGCATTTGTGATGCTGGTATATATCTTGTGTTTATGTAGATGACAAAAGCAATGCTCGATAAAGGGATATTGAACTGCTTTAAGCCACGTTGCCAGGGGAAGAATTATAATTCCTATGAAGCCTGAATGCTTCCAAAGCCCATGTGGTTCCACCACACAATGATTCTTCCCTCTGCTACCAACTCTTTGTGATTCGGGATGAGTTCAAGGGAAGTTCAACCCGCTTTGCATCAGGGGTCTGACATTTAGAAGATATATGAATTTTAGATTATGATTGTAAATATGTGTGCAACTTTTAAAATCGCACATTTCCAAGTTGACAGCGTATGCAGTCCTCCACCATCATTCCAATACTAGCAATAAGTAAGCCCAGTACCATTTGGTGTTAATAAAAGCCTTTGTAAAGGACTCCCTGTTTCCAGGCCCTCTTCTAGGTGCTTTACATGTATCAAATATTTACTCTTTATAGCCACTCTATAAGGTAGATGGTAAAATTGTCTCCATTTCACAGACGGGGCAGTGAGGTTCTCAAAGTTTAAGAAATTCATTGGAATCGTGACTAGTAGTAGCAAGACTTGGCATTTAAATCTAGTCCTATTCTAAAGGCCACTCTAATAACTGCCATCCCAAGGACTGGCCAACTTTCTGTAAGGGGCCATATAGTAAATATTTTAAGTTCTGTCAGCATAGTTTCTGTCACAACTAGCTAACTCTGCCATTGTACTACAAAAATATACAAGTGAATGAGTGTAGCAGTGTTCCAATAGCACAATGAAGAACACAAGGTCACTAAAATTTGGTTGCCATATAATTTATATGTTACAAAATATTATTCTTGGGGCGCCTGGGTGGCTCAGTCAGTTGAGCATCCGACTTTGGCTCAGGTCATGATCTCTCAGTCTGAGTTCGAGCTCCGCGTCGGGCTCTGTGCTCACTGCTCAGAGCCTGGAGCCTGCTTCGGATTCTGTGTCTCCCTCTCTCTCTGCTCCTCCCCCACTCATGCTCTGTCTCTCTCTCTCTCTCTCTCTCTCTGTCTCTCTCTCTCTGTCAAAAATAAATAAACATTAAAAAATTATTATTCTTATTTTGAGTTTTTTCAACTACTTAAAAAGGTAATAAGGCTTTACATACATGGTCAGCAGGCAAGATTTGACTTGTGGGCCATAGTTTGCTGATACTCCTTATTGCAATTTCTCATTATTAAATCTTGGGAGACTATTGTGTATGGAAAGGAGCACTTACCTCTTCTTTTGCTTTTTTATCATTCAATTTATTAAGATTGTAAATCATTAGGCAACTTTCCTATAAATTTATATACTACTTACATTTCTAATGAATATAAATATACGTTCATAAATCCAGTATTCTAACCATTTAAAAGTTGTTTACCCAGCCAGCCCTGAATGTCAATAAAAATAACAATCTGATACAAGAGATCTTTTCAATACTTCAACTCTTAAGACAAATTAAATATACACAGAATAGCTCAATTATTACAAATCTTATTGTTATACTGACACTTAAATCACTATATAGATATTGATACCTGGATTTATGGGCTTAAAAATTTGCATTTGCATTCATATCCTTGGATAGCCTAATCTTAACAGTGTACCCCAAATAATATTCTTTCAAGCCAAGATATCAGGTTCTGATTTATTAACGACTTGTTCTTGGTCTGAAAATAAGGCCTGTTTTTACCCCAAGGGGATTCAATTCCAAGTCTATACGAGTTGGTATGGCTCCCTCTTTTAGTACAAGTTCATGTGCTATTTCACAGACTTTCTAAACTGATTCCTTTTCTTTCACCTCCTCTTTTTGTTCCCTTATCCATTGAGTTTGGGCTACAGATACCTCATATAATTATTTGCTTCACCATATCTTGTTAATACCTCATTATAATTAGTAGAACCATACAGAGATTTCCCTTCTAAGACAGCTGAGTCTGCACCTTCCACATCCTCTTACAGACATTTGATTGCACTACGGTCCTGCAATCCACCATTAAAACCTATTTCTAACCGATTGTTTTGTATGGCCATTTCTGCTGACCACTCTTCTTGTTTATAATACAGTTCTTGGTTTTCTGGTTCAGCTGGGCTCACTCATCATTCCTTTTGTCTACCATCCCCCGTCACACAGATAACAAATAATAAATATCTTTGATCACACATATTCTTAATAAAAACAAATAAAATCCTGAGATCAGCACACTCAGATATGTCAATGAAACAACATGAGTTTGCTCCTTGATGAGTCAGAAATGGCACCAGATTGAGTTGTCGCACAAAGAAAACTTTTATTTGCAACAAATAAAGAGATTACGGGGAGTGGCTTCCAAAGCCAAGAATCCCTGAGACAGAGTGAATGGGTTCCTTCGGTTTAGGGTTAGAATGAGTATTTAGATAGGGATGCCTTGTCATCCTATGTAGAGGTAAGCATAAAGTTGCACCTTAAAGAAAAATGCCAGTCCTCACATTGTATGTTATGTAAATGAGGCTGAGGCTCCTCCCCGGGCAGAGATTTTAGCATAATGAAGTAAAGGTAGTTGTTGGTCCTTCCAAAGGTCACTCCATGGTACAGCTGCACGGGCGCTAGTCGGGGGCTTAGCTCAAAAGGTCTGGGTGGTCTGGGCTGGTGGCAGGTCTTGTGAGGGCAGTCACCATCACCTGAGGGATGATTTCAGTTTCATTTGCCTGAGTTACTATGTAAGCCAAAAAGAAGAGTTTAAGGAAAAATGTTAGACAAAGATTAGTGAGTACAAGCAGGCAGGAAGTAAATGTCAGGTGTTGGGGCCTAGCTGGTGACAAATTCAGTCACACATTAAAAGTAACGTAAAAACATGTATTACATTTACCCTTCTTTTGCAAACAACTACCTTAATTTACATTTATGTAGTTTTTCCCCGTTTGGAGTTTGTTTATGAACTGAAATTTTTTCCATTGTTAAGCGTTTCTCAGTCTAAGTCCGTAGTTTTAAAAAAATTTTATGTTTATGTATTTATTCTGAGAGAGAGAGAGAGAGAGCCAGCAAGCAGGGGAGGGACAGAGAGAGAGGGAGAGAGAGAATCCCAAGCAGGCTTCACACTGATGGCGTAGAGCCTAATGTGGGGCTCAAACCCATGAATCATAAGATCATGACGTGAGCATAATCAAGAGTCAGATGCTTAATGGACTGAGCCACCCAGGCACCCCTGAGTCTAAGCACTATTGACATTTGAAATTGTAAAATTTTTTGTGGGGAGCTATTCTGTGCATTGTGGGTGTTTAGGAATACCCCTGTTTTTACTCATCAGAAGCCAGTTCCACGTCCACTCGTGGTAACAGCCAAAAAGTCTTCAGTCAATTAAAATGTCCCTCAGGCGGCAAATTGTCGCTGGGTAAGAACCCTTGTAATTAACTATAATTTTTTTTTTTGATCCTCAATATATCAGAATATAACAAATAGTGGCCCTTTTATTTGGCTCCATTGTTCTTTTACCACCATCGCGGGCATTTTTGAAACTACACCCACTTTAAGGAAACAAGAAGATTTTCTATCTGCATAATTCCTTCCCCTACTTCTTTAGGGAGTCTCAGATCTGAGTGTTAAAGTATGCATCACCTTTTGGGAGTTAATAGGTTGAATCATATTCAGCAATGCCATTTGGATGATGGCTAAGGTAAAAAATAAATTTAAAATCATAACTCCATAAAGATGTTTAAAAAACAGTATTTTTTTTCAGATTCTCCCCATTTTAAGATTATAATGCAAGCAATATAACCATAGTTATGATTCATATTACTTGCCATATTCATATATCCATATTTTTTTTCTTTCATATTATTGGTATAAGGGTAGAATGTCAATTTTATAAAACATATGCTGACAGATTTAAAGTTATATTATTGTCAGATTCAAAGTTTGGGGTGGATTCAGACTTGCTTGATAAACTGTGGGTCCTTTAAAGAAGTCAGAGAGAGGATAAGACTCCTGAGTTTACAAACACTAGGGGACAAACAGGATTCTGGGCAGAAGGGGGAAGAGTGAATAACAAGGCCTGTGTTGTAGAGGACCTGATGGCTCCTCGTTTGAGAACATGAGGTAGAGTTTAGCCATAGTCCCTGAATCTATGTCTTTCAAACACCCAATTCCCCAAATGCTCGTGAGAGTCTTCATTTTGAGGAGATAGTTGTGTTATAGAAGATGGATTGGGTCATTAGGATCTCAGCAGCTCCATTTTGGTAACTCCTAAATAGTTTGGAGAAGCAGAACAAATTTATCTTAAGGCCCAAGGAGGAGAAATTTATTGGAATTTAGCGTTTCAAATGAGATCTATACATGGCAGCTACATTTCCTGGAAGCCCAGGAATCACAGGCAGGGAAGAAAAGCCCCACACGTTCACATTCAGACACCAGCTATGATTATAGATGTTAAGACCCTCCTTTCCTTCAGAAACTACTGCAGGAAATAACAGGAATATCCATCAAAGGAAAACCAGGCTCCATGCTCACTGAGGAGGTGGCTAAGAACAATGGAATCTGAAGCACTCTTAAAGAGACCTATGTACCATACGCTGAGGAATCTTCAATTCATATTCCACTTGTTGGAGTGTTTTCATCATTATGACATCATTTGATTCTCTCTACTAACTCAAGAAACAGGAAGGAATACATAAGGTTACTCCTATTTTACAGGTAAGGACATAAGCCAGACAGTTAGCTTTCTTTAGATAATACAGCTTGTAAATTATATATCTTGAGTGAAAATCTAGGTTTTGTTGATGCTTAAGGTAGTGTTTGTCCCCATTATTTAAATGGTTTATGATCTTGGAGAAGTTACTTTGCAACTCTATGCCTCAATTCCTGTTTGGTATTACAGGCATTATAATAATAGTTATAAACCCTAGATGGTGAAAAAATCAAATGAAATTTTATGTATGTGTGTGTGTGTGTATGTGTGTGTGTGTGTTTGAGTGAGTGTATGATGCTTAACTTAGCACAGTGCCTATCTTGCAATCAGTTAGCAATAATCATCATAGTAAGACCACATAATAAAGAAACAGATTCATTTAGAGCACACAGAAAAATGAGTCTTTGCTAAAGCTGTGTATCCTAATGATAGCTAACATTTATTTTTTCAAATATGCCAGGGATTTTCAAGAGCTTTATAATAGTCAATTAGGTCTTTTCATTGGTAGAACAAACTTTGAAATTAGGATTATTTTAATAGCCACAGTACAGTTGATGAAATGAGATAGGGAGTGGCTCATCTGACGTAGCTTGCCCAAGATTAGTGGTGAGGCTGGAAGTCAAGCCCAGGTGAGCTAGTCAAAGCTCACGAACTTGACTTGTTTGGTATGAACATGTATACACCATTTTCTACTAAAGTATACAGCTTAAGACAATTAGATAAATAATCATATTTGTTTATATTTTGATCTATGGACTGTAGTTCTAACAGTTATTTATGTATACTTTCGAGGCATAAATCTTGAAAAATTCATGGACCAGAATGATATTCAATACTTCCTCTTAGCTTCTAATCAATTATTAGTACTTACTTATAATGTTTCCTCATCCTAGTCAATGATACCTTTAACATACGGCAATATATGTAAAACTATTACACCTTTTCATTATATCATACCTGGTCAAATTCTAGGACTACACTTCTTAGGTATGCAACATTGTAATCTAGGTGTTTTTCCACATTCATCAATATTTTTATAAGCTAAAGTCATGTTTAAATTGATAGCAGGAACACATTGGATTAGAAAATTTAATCACCAAAGGGCAGTTAAAATTTAAGGGCTAATTATAGAGAATATTTTTTTTAAATGTGTGATTATATAGAGTGATGATTAAAATAACAATTCCATATGGTGCCCATGGAAATAGGCTCCATTGTTTTATGTCTCTTTCTTTTTAGAACTAGCTGTTGAAATACATGTTTGCTTTTCCCCAATCATAAGAATTGCTGAACACTCTAAAAGCACCAGGCCTGAGGCCAAGGTCCACTTCGTCATGGTACAGGAAGAGCTGCATTCCATCTGTTCTGGCCTCGAGGAAGCTTGCACAAATCTATCTTCCCTTTGCGTGTCTTATGAAACTCCATGACCCTTTATGAAATCTAATAGAGGAATTCCATTTCCACCGGTGGAGGAGTGTCCATCAATAGCTTGCTGATCAATGGCTTTCCCCTGAAGGAAGCAGAGAGAAACAGCCAGATGAGAAAATGGACATACGGCATATAGGTTCTGAAAACAGTCCAATTATGCCACATCTTGTGTACTTTGTTTTAAATGATGGTGGTGATGATAAGAAAAGGGGGTAAAAGGAGGTACAGAGATATGTCTAAGCTGATTATTGAATTTATATTGCTTATTCAATGGGAATGTTTAAGACTCTGTTTTTGAGTGATGCTAAATTTGATTTAGAAGCATTAGGTCACATATAAACCTTGAAAATAGCCTACGAGTTGTTACTCCTGAAGATTTAAAATTAAATATGAATGACCCATGGTAATAAGGTCAGCTAATCTATGGTAAAGGAGGCAAAACTATCTAATGGGAATAAAGGTGATCTCTTCAACAAATGGTGTTAGGAAAACTGGATAGCTACATGGAAAAAATAAAAGCTGGACCACTTTCTTCCACACAAAAATAAACTGAAAATGGATTTAAGATCTAAATCTGAGACCTGAAACCATAAACATAGGCAGTAATCTCTTCGACATTAGCTGCAGAAATGTTTTTCTAGATATGTCTCCTTTGGCAAGGGAAACAAAAGTGAAATTAAACTATTAGGACTACACCAAAATAAAAAGGTTTTGCACTGTGAAAGAATAAATAATAAATAAATAAATAAATAAACAAACAAATAAAACAAAAAGCCCACCAAATGGGAGAAGATATTTGTAAGTAATGTGTCTGATAAGAGGTTAATATCCAACATATACAAAGAACTTATACAACTCAACACCAAAACAAAAACAAAAACAAAAACAAATAACCCAATTAAAAATGGGCAGAAGACATGAACAGTTTTTTTCCAAAAGAAGACATACAGATTGCTAACAGACACATAAAAAGATGTTCAACATCACTTATTAGCAAGGAAAGGCAAATTTGAACTACAGTGAGGTATCACTTCACAGCTGTCAGAATGACTAAAATCAAAACATAAGAAAGGACGAGTGATGGCGAAGATGTGGAGACAAAGGAACCCTCATGCACTGTTAGTAGGAATACAAAATGGTACAGCCACCATGTAAAATAATGGAAAATAGTATGGAGGTTCCTCAAAAAATTAAAAATAGAATTACCATATGATCCTGTAATTCTACTGTCGGGTATTTACCCTAAGAAAACAAAACACTAATTCAAAAAAATGTATGCACACCTATATTTATCGCAGCATTTTTTACAATAGCCAAGATATGGAAACAACCCTGGTGTCCATCGATAGATGAACACATAAAGAAGGTGTGGGATGTGTGTATATATATATATATATATATATATATATATATATACAATGGGATATTATGCAGCCATAGAAAAGAATGAGATCTCGCTATCTGCAACAACATGGATGGATCTAGACGGTATAAAGCTAAGTATAATAAGTCAGTCAGAGAAAGACAAATACCATATGATTTCACTCATGAGTGGAATTTAAGAAAACAAAAGAATATAAAAAGAGATGAACTAAAAACCAGATTATTAAATACAGAGAATAAACTGGTGGTTGACAGAGGAAGGAGGGGGATGGGTGAAATAGGTGAGGGGGATTAAAGGTACACTTATCACGATGAGCACTGAGTAATGTATAAACTTGTTGAATCATTATATTGTACACCTGAAACCAACAGGTCACTGAATGTTAATTATATTTGAATTAAAATAAAAAAAAAAAAAACTTACGTATGAATGTTGCCTTCATGCCTGGCAACCCAGCAAACAGCATGTGCTTAGAACATAATGAGCAGTATCAGCTCGTTTTATTGGGAAAAGCAATGTTCTTTCTCTAAATTTAACTCATAGTCCAGATATAAGATTCCATGAGTCTAGGGGCACCTGGGTGGATCAGCCGGTTAAGCATCTGATTTCGGCAGGTCATGATCTTGTGGTTTGTGAGTTCGAGCCCTGCACTGGGCTGTGCTGACAGTTCAGAGCCTGGAGCCTGCTTCAGATTCTGTGTCCCTCTCTCTCTGCCCCGCCCCAGCTTGCACTGTGTCTATCTCTCCCAAAAATAAATAAAACATTTAAAAAAAATCCCATGAGTCTAAAATTGTCTGACAGAGACACTTTTTTTAAACCACATTCTCTGTCTGAAACCACTTCTGTATGGGGTGGCCATGGCAAAGCTCGATTCAGTGACAGGGCAGTATGCATGGCTGAATGGCTCCTTTTCTGAATTTTCACCAGTGAGGGAAACTCGTTCTACTCTGCTTTGCATTTATCTATCACATCTAGATACCCTATTCTACTACCCCACCCCTCCCCCAAGAGAAGGGCATCTCTAGACCAAAGATAATTATTTTCAGTCTATAAAGAATGTACAATGAGGTAGAAATACAAAATGCAGGTGGTATTTTACTAGGGCATTTGGAAAATCTGTTAACTATGTTGACTTTTATCAGAGTCCTGTGAGCCTGGAAAACAGTGAAAGGGAAGAAATCCTCCACATTTGGGGGTTCTGGAGTACAGCTTAACTGCAAGAAACACTCTTCTCTAGATAACTTGGGTAAGACTCATGCATGCTCTTTGTTTACCTATGACATGACCAGACATAGACTCTCCAGATTCCTATTCTCTGCCTCATAAATGATTTGATGAATTGTTATCCCCGCCGATCCTTTGGAACCAAATGCTTATTAACCAAATTTTGGTCAAGCTTCTCTTCTTGCCCCAGGTTCCTAGCTTTTGAGCCACTCTCAGCCTGGGCCATCTTACAGCCCTTCTTCAGAACTCACCTGGGTATAGACTGAGTTCAGGGTAAATAGGGTAAAGCATTCCTTTTTTTTTTTTTTTTTTTTTTTTTTAAAGATTTTATTCAGTAATCTCTATACCCCACATGGGGCTAGAATTTATAACCCCAAGGTCAAGAGTCACATGCCCTATGAGGGAGCTGGTTGGGTGCCCCCAGGGTAAAGCATTCTTTATTCCACCATCCTATCATGCAAGCCCTTCATCCAACCTGCCCACACCCTGCTCTTTCTAGCTATATTCACTTCTCTCTGTAAGGGAAATGCCCTTTCTGACTCACTCCTAAGACGTTTGTTGATCTAAGATTAGCACTTTCTATTGTAATAGCGCCTTTTCTCACCTTACAACTATCCCCTTGAATAAAGACTCTACTAAGTCTGAATTTGTTCTTTATTTGACATTTATTTAATGATTACTTCCTAAAACGCGTTAGACACCAGTGATTTATTTATTGTATTTTTTAAAGAAAAAGTCCTAATTTGCTGCAACTGAATATAAAGGGCTTTATAAGAACATTTATGTTTTGTTAAATTCCTCATTTTTCAGCCTGGCAGGACTTTTTAAAGAGTGAATTAGATGAATGTTTTAATGTATTGCAGTCATTTCCTTAGCTTTTAGCTAATGACCTCATCTGGACAAAGTAGATATTTCCATTTCTTATCAGTAATAATTAGAAATATAACTGGTGTTGTCTCATGCCCCCTGAAAATTCTCGAGGAGACTTCAATGACTTCAAAGGAGATGACTTTGTGGAAGTGATAAGGAATAGAATGAAGAAATTTAAAAGTAATGTCTTTGATTCCATAGTGACATGATTGTTTTTAGAGTTCCTTTAATATATAAACCTCTGTAGAATTACAAGTAATGCAGAAAAAAAATGGCCACTTTATAGGAAGAAAATTAGATCTTTCCAATTCAGAGGAAAAAGAAAAAAAAAAAAAACACACACACACACACAACCATAACCACAAGCAAACAAACAAACTAAAATCCCCAGAGCTAAAGCAGCTACATTAAATCTGCAGGGGTAGTATAGTGGGTGTATGGAACTCAAACCTTATTTTAGTTAACAGTTTTGTTTTCCTACACATTGAAACCTTTTGTAAGACATTCTACACAAACTTAAAGCCACTCAGTGGACCTTCATCTTCAATCTTTGCCCTTCTTGTGAAAGTAGACAGGAGAGCCATCTTCATAAAAATTAACATATCAATAAAGAAACGTTAAGGGGCTTGGCTTCTCAGAAAATCTGTTATACTAATCAGCACAGACTGTAAAAGCATATTGTTTAATCATTTTTAAAATACTCTAAACTACATTTTGGTTATCACATCCTTAATTTTGATGGGTCCTGTGGCATATGGCAGTGTTTCTCATGTAAACTTGACCCCGACCCTCCTGAATCAGGAACTTTTTTGGTGTGTCCCAATGATCCATATTTTCAACAACCTTCATAGATTATTCTTCTGCAGTCAGTGAACGACAGATAGAACATGACAGCATCAATAAAAGAGAGGTAAAGAAACATGTAGTCTGCTTTGCTTAGAATCTAAGGAAATGTATAGATCTTCTCTCCAAAGCAATGCACACAGGAAGCTACACGTCATTTTGCCAATAAAATTCTAGGACATTCAGAAATGTCTTCAAGAGAGAGGCTAACATACAGTTTCTTAACAAAAGATTATTTGTTCCAAAGTTAAAAGCACCTGATTTACTATATCCAATAGTCATTCTATTGATGAGGAAACTATAGCCAAGAGTGTTAATATTTTGATTAAGGTCACACATACAGACTACTTACATTTTCAGGTTTCAACAATTTAAAAATCAAATTTAACTAGGTTCTAGGAGGGCACAAAAGTGATTTTCAAATAATTTAGTGTAAGATAACCATTTTCCCCAATGTATACGTAAAAATCAGAGTCAGTAAATTTAGTTTGTGGATTCAATTTGAGAATAAATTAACTTTTTCCCTAGACATCATTCTTATTTATAGAGCTACTTACTATTGACTTTGAAACCATTAAACTGAATTTTGCTAGTTACATTTCATTTTAGTCTCAATAAAAATGCATTGACTCATATTGATGAAATGTATTGGGTGTGGTAGAAATGAATCCACCATGGTAAATTCAGTTTTCTGTTATTAGAAAGCAAAATGGAAATTTTAATTCCAGGCATTTCTTTATAATCATACTTTTTGTGTCCCATCATCCTTAACCATTCCTCTCAATTTCCTCTCTTTAAGAAATTCATCTTATGAAATGTATTTGCACTTTAAGATATATATTGGTAAATATCCTCCTAGTCATGTTAATGAGAGTTAGTTCTAAAACTTTAGAAGTAAGAAAGAATGTAATCACTTGTCTAAATGAGGAGAATATATGAACAGATACAGAATAATTTTCAAAGGGGGAAGGTCAATGTGGGGCACATCAATGAATTACAGAAAGCACCAGAGAGTTTCTAAAATGAAGGGAGAAACAGAAATAGGGAGAGAGGGCAAATTGAACAAACACAATACAGAACAAAGTAGACATCTCAATCTTGCCCTGCAGTTTCTTCTATCATTATTGGGTTAGGAGATCCTCCTATGCCTACATTTCCCATAAATTACTTTAAATTATGTTCCAAATTTAAATTATGCTAAATATTGGTAATAACTGTGTACACCTGTGCTTCACTGTTGGATGTTCCTACTCTGATGTACTTTATAAGCATTTACAGCTTTAATGAGGCTGTTTATTTGTAATTGGTCCCTATAGGAATCTGCTGCTGTATTTCATCCAATTTGAGTTATTTTCAGTTTTTCTCTGGAGACATCATTTGAAATAAAATACCTGAACTTACATACAAAGAAATATGTGACATTTTTAAATGACAAATAAATGACCATGCTCTAATCCTGCCTTCAGAATTTCACACTTAATATTTCCCACACCACTGCTGTTTTCCTTACCTGGCCACTTGCACTCAATTTTCCATAACAAAAGAGAGCATCCGCTCTAAGTAAGAAGATTTAAATTGATAACTTCTCCTTAACTTCCTTTGCACTTCATCTTGGGCAAGTCAATTTCTGTGCACGTCGGTTCATGTATCTGTTAAATAGAAAAAAAGTTAGATCTTCTAACCTCATGTGGCTATTGCAGAGGTGCAATGAGATAAAGAGGTTAACAGAGCTTTGTGTTTTGGAGATGAACGTACATATTCTGAAATCCAAGCATATTTTGGGTTTTCAAGGGTGTTCAATGTTTCTTACCCTTTTTTTTTTTTTTGAAAGCACAAGTGTTCTTGTTTAATCGATAAAAGCTTTGGATTCTGATTTTTTTGTCTTTGTTTTCTCTTTTGTGTTCACACTGATGAACACAAGTTCTTTCGGGCCAATGACCAGATTTTCACCTGTGAGCTTCTATTATTGGATGTTCTGTAATATAGTTCTTTCAAGTGTCTGTTTTGATTATTTATTTCCTTAGCTTACCCTTTTTAGATAATAATAGTTTTTAACCTCATCATTGTGGTCTTAAGATTTTTGAATTTAGATGGCTCGGAGCCTGGAGCCTGCTTCCGATTCTGTGTCTCCCTCTCTCTCTGCCCCTCCCCCGTTCATGCTCTGTCTCTCTCTGTCTCAAAAATAAAAAATTAAAAAAGGTTACAAAAAAAATTAAAAAAAAAAGGGGGCGCCTGGGTGGCTCAGTCGGTTAAGCATCTGACTTCAGCTCAGGTCACGATCTCGCGGTCCGTGGGTTCGAGCCCCGCGTCGGGCTCTGGGCTGATGGCTCAGAGCCTGGAGCCTGCTTCAGATTCTGTGTCTCCCTCTCTCTCTGCCCCTCCCCCGTTCATGCTCTGTCTCTCTCTGTCTCAAAAATAAAAAATAAAAAAGGTTAAAAAAATAAAAATAAATAAATTAAAAAAAAAGATTTTTGAATTTGTTTTCTATTTTCTTGTCTTTATATATTCCTCTGATCATTCCATTATGTTTTCTTACAAAATGAACTCCTTATTTCATTTCTTTGTTTTTCTTTACTAAATTTCTTTCTTTCTTTTATTTCTCTTTCTTTACCATCAATCACCCCCCCCCTTTCTTATTAGCTATGGTCTTTATCATTGATACCATGTTGCTGTGATGTATCACTTGTCATTTGTTCAAATTCAAGGTGGTCAGCCCTTCTACTTACTGTATCTTGAAAGCCATTTTTCTTACATCAACTCCCTACTTATCTGGGACTGTTGGTCTTCCCTCTGAGCTCCAGTTAGAGGAGTATTTTATCCTGTTTTTTCAGTTTGGGCATGTGGAGGAATCTCAATTTGGTCTTCTGTTCTTTCGTCTATGATCCTCTAATGGGATCTTACTCTTCAGTCTACTTCTTATCCTCTTGTATATAAACTCAACAATGACAGAAAATAAATCTGTATTCCTTTTATAACTTAGTAGAATTCTGTGGATTCTCTATGTGACCCCACATAGAGATATCTAGTTATAAAGACAAGGAAAATTAGCATTGTGCTTGCATGTTTTTTGGTGATGTATTCAATTATGTCATACTCTCCTCTAAGCACCATGGTGACATATTTCACAAAGGGAGCTGTTCTGGTATTGGTGGGTGTCTGGTAAGTAATACACTTTGGTATCATGAAATATAAACTAGGTGAAAGCTGAATGCAAAGGTAAGGAATTGAGAAGAATATCTTCTCTTTTATAATTGGGAAGGGTGAATTATTAGGGCCTCATCTCAGACTGAAGGAGAAACCAAGCTTTCATTTATTAATCTGACTTACATGGAAACAAAATAATCTGAATTAAATATGTAAAAACAATGCATACAATTTAAGATCCCAAAAGATCCCTCTTTTTGGCATCTGGAAACTATTTCCACTCCACCTTTGATATACAGTATCTTTTAAGGTCAAGTGAGTCAAGCTCTCTAATATTTAAAGTAAATGGTAAAAGAAAATTGCTAATATCTCAGCATGGAATGGTGACAAGGTATAGTGCTTGTATTTACCTTTCAGATATGATTAGACACCTTTACTGTATTCTTTGCAATCTACATCTTCTTTTGATTTACTAAGAAATATTGATTTGATTCCATAACAGAAAAGTGTCATTTATTCAAAACAAAACTTCCATGCAGGTTTTTTTTTTTAAGTGTCAGGTTGACAAGTGCTATAAAATAATAAACTTCTCATCTATTATACATTCTCCCTCTTTCTCTGCATAACAATAGATGGATGTGATGAGGGGAGGGGTTGAATCCAGAGCAGATGTGTTTAACATTGTTCTCTGAAGAATGACTGTATAGTCAATAACACTTTAGTCTCCCAAAATATGATTGAAGGGAGGCAGCATTTTACCTAGAGGGCAAATGAGAAACAAGAATGATTCTCAAGTGATTTTTTTTATACTTAGATGAATCCTTTAATACTCTCTACCAAATCCACTTAGTGATAAAATCCCTGTAACAGCACTTGATTGTGTGCAATATTTCAACCTGAGATTTTTTTTAATATACTATAATGCATACATGGAGTGTGGCTCATGTCTGTGGGTGATAGCTGAACATAAAGGCTGCCTCCATGGTAGATAATAACATTTATGACAGGAAGAATATTGAAAATGGAAAAAATATATTTTAACAATACTTTCAAGTACCCAAAATACTGAAGAAAAAGGCTTTGGGAGATATTTTTGTTGTTGTTATCCAGATTTCACTGTCATTGCCAGCCAATTTCTTACATGCAGATATAAACCTTTATTAAACTTCCTTTTTCTCTAAGAGTATGAAAAAATACATATATTTTGCCTATTTATATATTAATCATAGAAATATTTTTCTTTATAATAAAAATAATGTATTTCATTATACTTTTGAGGAAAAGAGACCTTATGAGAATAATTTTGTGGAATATTTGAAGAAATGGCACATTAGGAAATAATAATTCAATAGTTCTTAAAAGTATTTTCTTGTGCAAGTCTAGAGGCTGTTTGAGTGAATATATATTCATGTGAATCAACTGTTTTTCTATAGGAGGATGCTTGTCGGTGGTCTAAGGGAAACGTCACAGGTGTGTTCCTCCCTACTTCCTTAAGAAAATGGACCATTAGAAATAGGATTCATAAGATTCTATACCTATACCTGCTTCCTTTCTCCACAGCTCCAAGAAGTAGGGATCTATCTATCTATCTTCTATCTATCATCTATCTGTCTATCTATCTATCTATCTATCTATCCATCCACTTATAGTGATAATCTGGAAATTGTATGTTTAAAGTCCTTCCCTTGATATCAATGTAGTTTGTAACTACTGCTCAGATTTTGTTATCAGCAGCATCTTCAGTTTGTTCATTTGGGAATTCTATTATTATTCTAAGTGAAAGATTTTCATTATGTTGAGAGATCTAGTATCTCATGTTTTACATTATCATCAGAAGTTCATTATGGGACTAGAGTCTAAATAACATTAATTCTAATGGCCTAGAAATGAGAAAAGTTTGGGAGTTTAAGGCAATATAAATAGGAAGTTATTTTAGAAAAATTTATATATATATATGTGTGTGTATATATATATATATGGAAAATATATATATATATGAGGTGATCATATTTAATCTTTAAAAATTTTATCCTCATCGTTCTGAAATTATTAACAACATATAAAATGCTTATTATATGCCAGGCACTGTTTCAAGTGGTTTACAATTGGTACCTCACTTAATCTTTATGACAATCAGATGAGAGATGTAGTATTATTTTTTAAATGTTTATTTATTTATTTTGAGAGGGGGTGGGGAGTAGGGGAGGTGCAGAGACAGGGAGAGAGACAGAATCCCAAGCAGGTTCTGCTCTGTCAGTGCAGAACCCGATGGAGGGCTCAGTCCACCGAATCGTAAAACCATAACCTGAGGGGAAACCAAGCGTCAGACACTTAACTGACTGAGCCACCCAGGCACCCCGAGACAAATATTACTGATTGCTTTCCAATTCAATTCAGTGCAGACACGTAGGTGGAGAGAAGTTAAGTTACTTGCTTGGATAGCATGGATACCTCCAGAAAGCAGAGGGTGAGAAACAGGCTTGTATGCACATAGTTTATGAAGGAAACAAACTTAAAAAGCAAGAATAAAGAATGAGGAGAATAAATAAAATAAATAAAATAACCCTCTAGCCTTACTTATATCTTGTAGACCTCAGATATGATCCTAAATGTACTGTTTCTATTGTATCATGGATTGTGTAGCACCACTCAACTATACGATTTCGTGATTCAGACAATAACTGACTCAAGATGAGCACAGAATTATCTATTCTCTCATGATAAAGAAATTAGCATGCCAGTCTTCTGCCACAGAAGGATGATGGCTTCCATCAGAACCCTAGGGCTCTGCAATAACACTTGTTGGTAATTTCCAGAGATTCCACGCAGGGTCCGTATTCACCAGAGCTACATCTAACATTATCAGATCTGCTGGGTCATATGACTGGCATGGCTGAGTAGATATCTTTATAGCCTGGGACCTGCTACAGAGGCATTTCTTATTCTTGGCCTCACTTAATTTTTTAAAATTTATTTATTTTTATCTTTTTTGAATGTTTATTTTATTATTGAGTGAGAGAGAGAGAGAGAGAGCAGGGGAGGGGCAGAAAGAGAAGGAGACACAGAATCTGAAGCAGGCTCCAGTCTCTGAGCTGTCAGCACAGAGCCCATTGCGGGGCTCAAACTCACAAACTGTGAGATCATGATCTTAGCCAAAGTCAGACACTTAACCAACTGAGTCACCCACCCACCACCCACCACTGAGGTCCCTTTTGGCCTCACTTAAAATTGATAACCCTTCAAATGCCCTGAGAATAGGTTGGAGAGTTTTTCTCCAGCTCAGTACATACAGCTTCAAAATTCCATTGAGACCTACCAAATGCTATACCACTTTGTGATTTATTGATGGGGAATATGGTGCAACAACTTGTCTTTTAGCTAAGATAGGCTATCCTGGCTTGCCTTAGGCCAGCGCATTCCTAAAAAATTTTACATATGTGACAGCTCCTGAATCTTCATATTTCCCCTTTTATTTCCAGCATGCCTGTGTTTTAAAAGTATTCAGAGTACTTGCTACTTCCTACTTGTCTGGTCGGTTTTGCATAATGCTGTAATATTATGGACAAATGTGGTCTTTAGAAGAATGTTAAGACTGTAGGATAGCTATATATAAGTAGTTGGCTATTTCTTTCCTATGCCATTTAGTATAAAACAAAATATTATTTTATTTAAAAACAGGGCTTTTTTTGTTTCATTGTTTTGTTTTGTTTATAATTAGGTGATTCTCTTCCAATGAATTATAAATTCATCGAGCACAAAATAAAATAAGTGTTTTATTCGTACATATAGCCACAAATATTATTAAAACATTTTGCTTATAGTTGACGTAAAGATGGTGAATTGATTTGAATAAAAACTAGCTTAGTGATTATGAAGATAATAATTGAAATATATAACCTGGGGAAGTGTTAAATTGAATTAAGGAAAAAAATAGGAAAATACATGCACCAAAAGTGAGAAAAAAAGAGGAATTAAAAAATATTTTTAATATGCTTGTAATGTGTTGACCTCCTGTGCTTTGTGTAGGATAAAGTCAGCAACGTGATGCTCTTGCTTAAGGAGCAAATGCCATTAGTGACATTCAGAAGTAAGCTGAGGATATTTAGGCATGGCTGTCTTCATTCTTCAATATTTTGTGTTAGCACCAGAAAAATACAAGGCATCATTTTCAAGTGTATTTTTATCCAATTATATGGCTTTGCCATGGAAACAGCATAATTGAATTAAATATTTTTTAAAAAAATAAAGAAAATAAACATCCTGAGGTTATTTTCATATAAAATATTCAGTATTTCCTCTTTATTTCAACAGCTGCTGCAGTTATTAAAAGATCAACTCCATTTCCATTGCTATATGTTCACGAAATCCTTTCCTACATTCCAAATTCATATTCTGGAATTGGCATACATTGCTGCTATGCATCACATCACAGCATCTATTTAAAGTGAGGGACCAATCATGTCCTTGGATCAGAATAATTCTAGTCTTTCCTCTGGAGGAGAATTGCTACAATGAATATAAGACATAAACTCTGATAGGTATTTAATAACAAGTATTTTGTGCTTTATAACAAAGTCTTAATTCTCCTCCAAATATGTTCAGTGTGTAAGTTTAAATAATATTAAAAATTTAAACCAAGTAAGACCAATAAATTTTTTTCTAATTTGAATGGCAAAACTGATTCAGCTTTATCCTTTTTTCCATTATATTTTCATTGTGAAGCATTCTAAATATTCAAAAACTATAAAATAAGTATTTTTTAAATTTATCTTTGAAAATCTTAATGTTTTATCATTTTTTATATTATTAAACACACACCCATTACATTCTAGATATAGCTTTAGTATCCTCTCTGTTCCCATTTCTTTCCCATTATCCCATAGGCAAAAATTATTCTCAATTTTGTGTTCTTATTCTCATGCATGTATGTACACACATATACATTATATGTACACATTGCATACATATGCATTATATATGACATATACAGTTATAAACATTTCATTGTTCTACTGGTGTTAAGACTTTCTGGTATTTTCTCATGATTATCCTGGAGTTATGGATTTGCAGGAAGAGTACCATGTAAGTAAAATGATTTCCTCATCTCATCATATCAGAGAGCTACTGATTTCAACTTGACTTCTCTTTAGTGACATTATCCTTAATCATTTGGTTAAGGGGGTGTCTGCCTGGGTTCACTACTACAAAGATACTATTACTCTCCCTTCCACACTATTCGTTGGAAGTGAGTTACCAGGTTCAGACCACACTTGAGACAATTAAGTTTCCTTACACTATCTCATGTTCCTGTGATAAAAAATGATAATCAAGTACAACAACTCAATCTAAGCAACCCATTAATGACCTAGACATTTCATGAATGAAGTTTGGGATCACCCCATCAGGCAAGGAACCATAACAAGCAGAGGTGCTTACTGAGAGCTAAAAGAATATGGAATTATTAAGGGAAGAAGAAGGCTTAAATATCTGCTACCATCACATGATTAGTCACAAAAATAAAAATTACATGCTTTATGAATACTCCTTAATTATTTTTAAAAGAATATGTGTGTGTTATATGTGTGTGTATATAATTTATCAGAGTTACATTAAAGGATATCAAAGAAGGACTCAGACTCAGCTAGAAAATGAATAAAAATCGCCCAAGGATGGATAAAGTGACTGTGTATTATTGTATGGTGAAAGATGACTGTTTTAAGTTTTTTTTAAATTCTCACTTCTCTTTAATCACAGAATTTTAGTTTTTACGAATAATCATAGGACATTTCAGGTAGCTAAGGTTTGGGAGGGAAACAGTTCTTACTTTACATGAAGAATTATGACATGCTCCATTTTTCTGTAACTCTACTGGCTGGATTAACAAATATTTTAACAGAGACAAAAAAATTTTTTTGTAAAGCCAAAGATCACTGCATATATATTTGCAAAAAGCCATAAACGAACAAGCATTTCTCCCTGACTAGGAGAACTTAAATAAATGTTTGAACATTAAGGCAGTGACAATTCTAAAACATAATAAAATTCTAAGTTAAGGCTTTATGTCTGTTTTGAAACCCATGTTCATAGGCCACTGTGACCATAGCAAACTTTTATCTATCAGGTTAGGTTCATCTGTCCTGGATAAGTTATTGATTCACTACCAACTGATCTATGGGATAGGAATTAATACAAACATCATCCATTTAATGAGTTATTAGTCCACTCCTTAGATTTGACTTTGAGGATTTAGTTTTCAGCAGCAAAGCCTGTGCCACAGAAGGAACTTTTTTTTTTAAATAAAGTTAGAAAACTTATTGGCTGCACCGATTTTTCCTTTGCTGAAAGTTGGCCAACAATCAAGAATTCCTGATTTCCTAAACACAGAAAACCTCCAGAGCATGTGTGACCATGCTCCCATCTAAAAACGTGGATGTTCTTGATTACTGAAGTAGCTGGTATTCATCTTCTTTGAAGACTGGTATTGCTATCTAAATAAAGCAACAAAATGCAGAATGCCATAGTTCAGGTGGATCTGTTCTATACTTGTTATCCTCAAGGCACAAATGCTACCCTTGCTGGGCCAAAGTCTTTCCTTATTCCAGGAAACATGAGAGGTGGATGAAGATTCAGTTGAGAATAATTGATTGCACTCTTGCCCTATTCAAGCTTACACAAAGTATGGAAATTAAGGGGAGGGGGATATCCTTTTCTCTTTCCATTATTCTTTTCCTTAACATTTAGACAAAACTCAGATCCAGCCCGTGGGTCCATTTTGAGAAGCAGCTCTGGAGCACCCCACCCCCACCCCCACTACTGGGGAGAGCAGCAGGGGTGTTCAGAGGGCACATTCCAGTATGAGCTAACCGGGCATGATTCCACAACGCAGCGTTTCCGGGGTTGGGATGACAGACGGTCGCTTAGACCAGAAGGATCACTGTTTACACTGGGTGCTCGCCGCTACTTCTTGAAGCAGTAATTGTACAGAAACACGTCTTGTAAGGAAAGTACTGTACATTTACGTTGGGACCACTCCTAGTTTGTGTGGAGGAAGAATAGCACTGATTACATGAAGATGGTCTCAAAAGCTAAAGCTGGCTGTAGTTTCCCTTTGTCCCCAAGTCAGAAAAAAAGGGTGATGTCAAAGCAGATGAAGCTGCAGGCAGCCGGAGTCCCATGCTGTCTAAGCACTCGTGCTTGAATCTGCTGCGTGGCATCTGAGTTCTTTAGATTTACTATCAGGAAACAGGAATTTCTCTCCAGCACCGTCAAATATTTTAGGTGCAATTTAAGTCAAGCGAGTCACATTTCAACTGAAATGTTTTGCAGATTTGAAAAGTCGGCACCGTACTACCTGCTAAGCTTGGCTTCAGCTAATTGCCAGATGGGTTTTAAAGGTGTGAGATACACTTTTTTTTTTTTTTTTTTAAGATGGGAAGACTAACTGTGAGAGGGCAAACGGAGGCAACACAGAAACAATCATTTTTATAATTTTTTTTAACGTTTATTTATTTTTAAGACAGAGAGAGACAGAGCATGAACGGGGGAGGGGCAGAGAGAGAGGGAGACACAGAATCCCAAGCAGGCTCCAGGCTCTGAGCCATCAGCCCAGAGCCCGACGCGGGGCTCGAACTCACGGACGGCGAGATCATGACCAGAGCTGAAGTCGGACGCTTAACCTACTGAGCCACCCAGATGCCCCGAAACAATCATTTTTAGATCAACATCTTATACTTTATAATACACTCACTTCATACACGAATTTTGTGTTTACAAGTACGAAAGGCACAGAACCTCCAAGGACCGAAGTAAACGCATCAGTTAACTACGTTCAGTGGCCTTAACACTGTTGTCCTACCCTCCGTTCGCTGAACCCGAAAGGAAACTGTAAAGGCACGGACTTCACGTTTAGAAGTTGGAGACCGTGTGTAGTTCTGTGGTTTCTAGAGAGCTGAACCGAGGTTCCATCGTGTTCCAGGCCAAATCGGCCAGAAGAAAGTTGCCCATTGCGGTTTGAGTCTCAAAGGGTCTCAAAGCCAGAATTCATGGTCTGTGTTTCTGTGCTGTTCAGTTGAACTTTACTCTCTACAGCAGGTATGCTTTTAGCAGTGGAGATTCCTTCGGTTTGGGTCTCTGTGTCAGACGAATCCGTACTCATGGAAAAGCCGGAGTGTTTCAGAATACTTCCCAGAGGCAGATGGGGCTACTGTCTAAAAAAGAAGTTTAGGTCTGTCTGTGTTTGTATGTCAAACATTTCAAGGCCTAAGAAGCTCGAACTTCCCCTACAGCTACAGAACTAGGCAGAGGTGTCTGCAAGGAAGACGTCAGTTTGGGTCTCTATGCCCAGCAATTCCAAGACTGGCTCAGGGGTCATGGTGTTAAGCTCACTCTCTTCAGTTTGAGTTTGGATATATGAGGCGGAAAAGAACTCCTCGATATCAAAATCAATTGCAGGATTCTGGGCTGGGCCAGATGGGAGCTGGGTGTCTTGTCCAGTATTCGTGTCAGACAATCGTCCAGTGTCTGACCAGGCAGGTTACTTGACAAAATGTTTTCTAAATCACTTAATAAATCTATAGTCTGGGTCTGATTATCTGTCATGTTCTGTGAAAGAAGTATACTGTGCTGTGCACTGAAGTTTATAATTGGTGCAGATTTCTCAGTGTCTTGATTTAAAGTCTTAGGGTGGTTCTGAGGTAACAAACCATGAGTGACAGTCCCTGCTACTAGGCTGCTACTTATGATATTGGCTGTGGAAACACCGTAGGATGCATGGACGCTCTCAAAAATGTCTCCACACATTACAGCTTGGTCCATCTGGACTCGGCCATCTGTCCGACACTGCATCGCGCTGGTCTGAGTTTCTCTGGAGATCCCACCTGACTGGTAACAGGCATCTGTGAACGTATCAGTCTGAGCAGCTGTGGAAGAGGTTACCTTAGAACTGGGTAAGAATGTCTGAGTGTGAACACTAATGGGAAGGGAGACTTGAGAACCAAACGTCAAATCCATTTGAGAACAGGACGATCCAGAGGAATCGGGGCCGGCCCACTGTGCGGAAGGTATGAAGTGTTGTGTGGTCCGTCTGTACGTTGACTGAAGAAATGCTATTCTTCTGACATGTGTTTCCTAGTTCTTGTAAAGGATTAGACAGGCTCTTACCCAAGTTCACCTGAACACCTGTACTAATTGGCTCCAGAGCAACAGGATTTACAATTTTTGAAAGAGGGAGACTCTCCTTGAGACAGCCAGCCTTGGAATCTAGGCTGACGATCAGGGTTCCGACCCACAAGGGCAGTGTGTGCACAGCGCCAGGGGCGGAACCCTGATGATCCACGCCCAACACTACGGGCTGGGCCGAGGAGTTGGCTATAGGCACAAAGACAGGTGTGGGAGAAAACTGCAGAACAGGAAGTTTAACCAGAGCCACTCTGGGCTTGGGTAAAAGCAACTTCTGAGGGTATCTTGGAGGTGTTGTAAGAGTCTGCTTTCCGGCATTAGGGTTGCAAGATCTCCAAAAGAAGAAGTTTCTAGTTCTTGAGTGTCTGGTCTTGGAGCTGGCTGACTGCTCAGTGACTCAGTGGTCTTATTGGACAGCTTCTGGCTGTGCAGGCAGTTTTCCATTTTCCTTTTCTTACTAGGTGGCTCCCTGTGTTCTGCAGGGATCTCGTGGCCAGTTTGGTAGATAGGGAACTGTAAGGCGGTCCTGCTGGCATAGGGACAGCCGCACGTTCACTGGAAGGTCTTGCCACAATCCTTGGGTGCCTTCTCAAGTCCCGCTTGGTGCCTTAGCAGTTGTTGCCCTTACTACACTTATGCTTCTTTTCAGCCTGCATTTTCATAAAGTGCTGTTTTGCGAGAGAAAGTTGAGAAAACGGTCTGTCAGGGCCCCTGGGGCATCCTTCAATTGGACAACAGAATTTCGGTACCATTTGCAAATCTTTTCGTATTGTTGGATTTACTATGCCATCCTGCAGGCGGTGGCTCTTGACCGGGTGCATGTTGAGCGCCAGGCTGTTGGGCAGGGTCGGGGTGCCCCAGGCCAGAGGCTGCCAGGGCTGCCACATGGCAGAAGGGCCTCCTGTTTTCAGTTTTAAATGGATTATTGCATAGATGGAAGCACAATAATGTATTTGTTTGATAATTACATGTGTTCTAAAGAGTGATGCATGGATGCCAATTTGTAAAGAAGAGGACAGTGGTGAATTCATACTTGGTCAATGTAGCTAAGCTGGAACTATCATTCCCAGAATTCTTTCATTTCTATGGTTCCAGGTTAGCCTTGGTTGCCAGAAAAATTTGCATGAAATTTGGAAAGCGGAAGTGAAGTCCCAGATCTGTATCTGGTCCCAGGCACTACTGAAGCGCCTTCATTATTATTGCTGATTTGTTGGCTCATTTCGTTGGTGTGGAACAATGTTCAGTCCCTTGGATTCTCCAGTTTTTAATCATATCTCCTCCCTTAGCAGGGCTAAGTACTTGGCAAAAGGCACTTATTTCTTGTACACGTCACCTGTATCTTTGAGGTTAGATGGAAAGAAAACTGTTTTAGTTTGTTTTCATATAGTTTTTCATCTTGAATTCCAGTTAGTCTGTCTGAGTTCCAGATTATCTTTGAACATATTACTATTTGGGTACTGTTTGTCCTTGCTTTCCCCCACTCTGTGTCCAGTTATTCTCATCAACTACCGTCCTGTTGACTGATGGCAATTTCAGCCCCCCACCAGATTCAAAGTCAATAGCCTTTCATACACTTCTTCACCAGCTCCTCTTTGAGGTCACTTAATAGTGACTTTTCTTTGGTCATCTGACTTTATATTATGTTTTTGGCCTCCTCTCCCAATTGTCTAAGGTCCAGTTATTGTAACAAATTTCTTATTCCATAGAACTCATATCGGTTCTGCTTCCTTGATTGACTGCAGTGATATGAGTACCTTCTTAATTTATCTTTCAAGTCTCTAAATCTCATTTTCATAGCTATGCGTTTGTCTCTGAGGCATGTAACTTACTCAATTCTTTCTTGGAATTTATTAATTCTGTGTTTACCAGATATGCTATTAGACAATCACAATTTTCTTTTTTATTCATTTCTCGCTTACTTTTTTTATTTTTGTTTTTAAGTTTATTTATTTATTTATTTATTTGAGAGAGAGAGAGAGAGAGAGAGAGAGAATACAGACAGGTTTCAGGTTCTGAGCTGTCAGCATGGAGCCCAACGTGGGGCTTGAACTAATGAACCATGAGATCATGACCTGAGTCAAAGTTGGATCCTTAATCAACTGAGCCACCCAGGTGCCCCTCACTTTCCTTTTTAATTTTAGAAATTAGTTTTTTGTTCTTTCTCTAAGTTATCTTTTCTTGTATTTTTTTGTCTTGTTTTATGTTCCTTATTTTACACTTTCAATAATTTTGGATATTCCGTTGTATAATATCTTTCAGATGGCCAACTATTTTCTGAAGTTTTCTGAAGAATCTCAATCTGCTCTTTATTGTGTCTATTGCCTCTCCTTTATGGTAAAACTTTATACATTTTGTAATTTTGAAATGTGAGCTCTTCTTCATGGATCGTTTTTAGTGGAAACCACTTTAGACCTGAAATGAGATTATGCTCTTTTCCAGTGTGGTTTTTATTTTTTTCTGTCAAGCATCCAATGGTTTCACTGGTAAAGAAAATCATTGTATAGCAGCAGCAGCAGTACTAGTAGTAATTTTTAACTTGCAGAATGTGAAAGTCATTTAAAATCTAACCCTGATGCTTCTACTCAGAGGAGACTCCTATTCCCTAAACTCAATATGCACCTTGATTCATGTAAGTGATTTCATTATCTCCCCATACTTCGGGGAGAGTTTTTATTAGTACGTACAGACTAGCATCCTCACTAAATTTTATCATCAAGACTTAAATTATTTCACATGTTTTATTATGGGTATTTGAATAAGTGGTTACTTTTGTCATTCAAACTATATAATTGTGCGTGTGTGTGTGTGTGTGTGTGTGACTATATAACTAGTAATGAGAAACAAAACATTTTGGTATTATATGTTATCAGTGGATTTTATATGATTTAACTGTTAATCTGTATTAAGTTCTCGCAGTTTAAAATTTTATAAAATTTAAGACCTTTTAGCATTTTGATATGTATACTGCTGTATTTTAATGTATTTTGTTTATTATGTTTTAGTATGTATTTAGTTAGAACATTAATCCCTTTGTACTTGAGCTTAGTATGTCAGTCTTGATAAATAACTTAATATTTCTGAGACATTATCACTTAGGAATAATACAAATACAGAAATTCCAAATACAGGAAACTAATTGATTTGGGGCTTAAATGCTAATGAAAATTGTGCCTGTATAATTATATTGAATGAAACAGAGACTTCATAAACCAAACACATTATAACCCAATGAAAACTCTTAATTTACAATAAATCCACTCATTTTTTTTCAAAAAAGAATTACTGATTACTTAACATGTGTTAGGTAGTGTGTTGGGAATTTACTGGTGAACAAAAGCTATTTCCT
Organism: Lynx canadensis; assembly: GCF_007474595.2. Lineage (NCBI taxonomy): Eukaryota > Metazoa > Chordata > Mammalia > Carnivora > Felidae > Lynx > Lynx canadensis. The sequence continues at coordinate 70,188,312 of NC_044306.2, forward strand.
ATCCTTATGACCATTTGTTAGTGGAAAAGGAGTACACTAAAAAAATATAATGACACTAAACATGTAAAACTACAACTAAGTGATAAATTAAAAATAAAATAAACACAAGACCTATGACAGTACGTGGCAGTGAGATAATGACCTAATCTATGGAATCATGGAGAGATTCCCCAAGGAAATGATGCTGCAGGCAATATTTAAAGTAGGTAACTAAGCCATGCAGATGGCTAACAGGCACATTAAAAGATGCCCAACATCAGTCATCATCAGAGAAATACAAATCAAAACCATGATGAGATACCACCTCACATTTGTCAGAATGGCTAAAATTAGCAACACAGCAAACAACAAATATTGGTAAAGATGTGGAGAAAAGGAAACCCTCTTGCACTGTTGGTGGGAATACAAACTGGTGCAGCCGCTCTGGAAAACAGTGTGGACTTTCCTCAAAAAATTGAAAATAGAACTACCCTATGACCCTGCAATTGGACAACTAGGTATTTATTTAAAGGATATGAAAATGCTGATTCAAAGGGGCACATGCACTCCAAAGTTTATAGCAGCACTATCAATAATAGCCAAATTACAAAAGAGCCCAAATGCTCAACTGATGAATATATATATGTATACACACACACACACACACACACACGCAAGAATATTACTCAGCTATCAAAAAGAAATCTTGCCATTTGCAATGATTTTGGATGGAGCTAGAGTGTATTATGCTAAGCAAAATAAGTTGGGTAGAGAAAGACAAATGCCATATGACTTCACTCATACATAGAATTTAAGAAATAAACAGATAAAAATAGGTGAAGGAAGAAAAAAAAGGAGGAAGGCAAACCATAAGAGACTTTTAACTGAAGAGAACAAACTGAGGGTTGCTTGAGGGGAGGTAGGTTGGGGGATGGGCAAAATGGGTGATGGGCATTAAGGAGGGCACTTGTGATGAACACTGGGTACTTTATGTAAGTGATGAATCACTAAATTCTACTCCTAAAACCAATATTACACTATATGTGTTTTTTAAGTTTATTTATTTTGAGATGAGGGAAAGGCAGAAAGAGACAGAGAGAGTCCCAGGCAGTCTCCACACCGTCAGTGTGGAGTCCCATATGGGCCACAGTCTCATGAACCGTAAGATCATGACCTGAGCCAAAACCAACAGTCAGATGGTTACCTGACTGAGCCACCCAGGTGTCCCTATGCTATATGTTAACTAACTAGAATCTAAATAAAGCCTTAAAATTAAAAAAAAAGTATAAATAATAAAGTAGGTAACTAGGAAAAGATAGGAGACAATGGGGGAGTAAAATTTTGGAAGATGAGACACCATGTGCAATTGAAAAATATTCAATTTAAGACAATACAGAAAAAGGGCAGGGCAGCTAAACCTGCTGAAATCGAGACCAGGATGCATGGTGAAATTTGGAAATAGGTGAGGAATGTACCATTCTATGCTACATATGTGACAACATGCTGAGAATATTGGTTTTAATGTAGGAGAAATTTGGAGCCACAGTAAATCTATGGGTGTGCATGGGAGAGGGAGGTTTTTAAAAAGTCTTCTACTTTAAATTGACTAGTCTTCATTGATGGTGTCCAATCTTCTGTTAATCTCATATCAAATATTTTTATTTTAGATATAGTATTTTTTATCTCTAGGTGTTCAAGTTGGGTCTTCTTAAGAAAACTATCTTTCATGTCTTTCCTTATTATCCTAACTTTTTCCTCTACCTTCTTGATCATATGGAGTAGGTTTACAATAGCTTTTTTAACTTCATTATCTTCTAAACATTCTATCAATAGATAGATAGATAGATTGATAGATCAATAGATAAATAGATTCTGACTCTGTTATCATTCATTTTTTTTCTCTTCATTAGGGGCTTTATATCTATTTTTACATGCTTGGAAATTTTTTATTAAATGTCAGATATTGTGGATTTTGCTTTGTTGGTTGCTGGATGGACTTGTTCAAGGTAAGCAAATTAAAGGCATAAAAGTATATATTAAATAAGTTAAGTTCTGGGGGTGCCTGGCTGAGTCAGTTAAGCAACCAACTCTTGATTTTAGCTCAGGTCATAACCTCACAGTTTCATGAGTTCGAGTCCTACTGACAGCACAGAGCCTGCTTGGGGTTCTCTCTATCTTTTTATCACTGTCCCTCCCCTCTCTCTGTCTCTCTCAAAATAAATATAAAAACTATATACATACATATGTATGTATGTATATATATGTGTATATATAGTTTAAGTTCATTATTATTTTTTTTAACGTTTTATTATTTATTTTTGAGAGACAGACAGAGATAGTGTCAGTGGGGGGAGGGGCAGAGAGAGATCCTGATCCGAAGCAGGCTCCAGGCTCTGAGCTGTCAGCACAGAGCCAGACGTGGGGCCTGAGCTGAAGTCGGACACTTAACCGATTGAGTCACTTACGCACCACCATTATTATTTTTTCAAATATATATGTTCTTGGGGTGACTGTATGGCTCAGTTTGTTGAGTCAGACTCTTGATTTTGGCTCAGGTCATGATCCCAGGGTCATGGAATCAAGCCCCTCTTCTGGCTGTTCAGTGAGTATGGAGGGTGTTTACAATTCTCCCTCCCTCTCTCTTTCTCTCTCTCTCTCTCTGCTCCTCTCTCCACTTGTGCTATCTCTGTCTAAACAAACAAACAAACAAACAAACAAACAAAAAAGGTATTTTCTTTGACTGAGAAAAGATCTCTATTGGGCCTTAAAAATGTGTCAAATAGTGCACACTGGAAATGCAAACACTGGCATATACTGGACCTGACATCCTGTTATTGAGTTTGGATCCAAAATAGATTAAAAACACAAAACTTTCTAAGTGTCCATATATTTTTGTATGGTCAACTATTTTATTCTTTTGTTTGGTTGATTCGGAAATTCAGATTTGGAAGTACAAGGAACTATGGTGCCAAAGTTATCTTTTTCTTACTAAACTATGTAGTTCTTGAGGAAGAAATTATGTCATAGACACTACTGTGTTTTATTATAAGGATATGGTATCCTTTCTTAAATTATAAATATTCAAGAGTTTTCATTATTAAATATTACTAGTATGAAATAGAATATGAATGATGTCTTAACCTGTAAGACAAACTTCTTTAGATGATACATATTTTTGTAATAAATCCAACCCACACATAACAAATAAGCCGTCCTTGTGAGAAATTCATTTTTAAAGTAATAATCCTATCAAAATCACACAGTTCTTTTGACCAGAGGTTATGCTCCCATTGCTGCAACTTTTCAACTGATGACATAACTTTCAGGATAAGAGTGTTTAAAGATAAGCACATATACCTTATAGTTTAAAAAAAAACATTTTTTTGCCTACAGAACAATATACAAAATAATGTATCCTCTGTCAAGTTTTGTCAAATGTTAACTGCAGATTTCATGTGTATAAATTCATAAGCTTGATAAAGCATTCATTTGAGATTTTTAAGTTTTAACTGAATGCTATCATATTATACATGTTCTTTGGGTAATTTGCTTTGTTTTCTTTATACATTTTTTTTACTGAGTAATATTGATATATACCATTCCACATCATTGAAGTTCAGTTAGTTTCACTGTATATTACTTTTCTGTCCTTGAATTTCACATAACTGAAATCATACAGTATATACTATTCAGTGTCTAGCTTCTTGCACTTAACATTCTGTCTGTGGGATTCAGCCATGTTGTTGCATGTAGCTGTATTTTTTATTGATATGACTGGTTAAGAATCGGAAATGACATAGGATATAATTGTATGCAGAGTTTTGGACTTCTTCCACGGTCCTCTATGCAGTATGTTCATTACTTTGTCCCTAGTTTTTCATCCGCTTTGCCTCACAAAGTCTCTGACCTCTGCCTTCCCTTCCCACTGAGATCAGAGCCGTCTTGGGGTGTAGACTCCTGCAGGAAGAACCTGAAAATGTCCTCAAAGAAGATAGGGTTAGACAGATTTTACTTGCTGTGCTTCTCTTTTCTCAAGGATAGTGTCTTTTAGATAGTTTCTTAATTTTTCCAGTTTCTTCAGATAATTTTGTTTTATTTTATCCCATTTTAATAATTGTTTTTGACAAAAAAAGTTATTCTGATACCAGCTATTTTAATATTCCTGAACTACAGAAAATCCTTTGTGTATAATTTTTTTGTGTTTTTTAAATGTATTTTGGGTAAATTTATCTTTTCCTTTCAGATTTCTTATGTCTTCTTAAAGAAATTGAATCTATGTAGTTAAAAAGACATTTTACCATTTTTTTTCTGGTACAATTTTTTTTTAATTTTGCTTTTTGATTTTAAATCTATGATAAACCTGAAATTTATTTTTATGTATGTTTTCTATTTGGTTTTCTTGTGTAGGTAAACAGTTATTTGAGCAACTATTTATTAAATAATGCACAGAATTATTTATACAATCTGCTTAAATATGTATAGAAAGTATAATGCATTTTATAGAGTAAGTCTTTTTAAATATTTACTTAGATTACATTTGTTGAGAAGCCTATTATGCCAGGCACTATGCAGCCTACAAGCAAAAAAATACAGCTGCATTTTGGGGATGGATTATGCTAATTGAGAAGACTCCAATTCTAAAACAATGCCATATGACTAAGGTTTACCTATTCATAGACACTCTTAATGAATCACAGATTCACTTTTGCTATATTTTTACAATGCCTCTGTTAGTCAGGATTTTCCAGAGAAACAGAATCAACAGAATCTGTGTGTGTGTGTGTGTGTGTGTGTGTGTGTGTGTGTGTATGTCTCTACACTATCTACTGATTAATTACAAGGAATTGGATCATGTGATTATGGAGGTGGGCAAGTCCCAAGAATTGCAGGGCAAGTAAGCAAACTGGATATCCAAGAGAGCCAATGGTTTAGTTCCAGTCCAAGTCCAAATGCCTGAGACCCAGGAGAGTCAATCGCATAGTTCCCATTAGAAGGCTGGCAGGCTCAAGACCTAAGAGCTGTTGTCTTGGTTTGAGATTAAGGTGGAAAGGAAACCAGTATCTATCTCCATTTAAAGGGGGTCAGGCAGAAAAGGATTATCTTTTATTCAGGAGAACATCAGATGCTTTGTCCCATTCAGGCTTTCAACTTATTGGATGTGGCCCATCCAATTGGGCCTCATCATGAGGAGTAGAGAACAATCTACTTTAGTCAGTCTGCCAATTTAAATGTTAATCTCATTCAAAAGCGCCTTCAAAGAAACACCCAGAATACTGATTGATCAAATATCTGGACACCCAGTGGCCCAGTCAAATTCACATATAAAAGTAACCATTTCAGCCTCCAAATAGAAATGGTTAACAAGCAGGCACAGTAATTCATTTCCTATTTTTATTTGTCATAATAAGCAACAAGGAAATGTTATATAAATGCCATTTATCATTGGAAAGCATTTTTTGATGCTTAAGTCTCAAGCTTTGTGGTAAGTACTGGAAAGTTACAAAACTACTCTATGATATTAAAGAAACAGTTGTGGGACGTGATTAAATATGAGTAGGCCAGGAAGAACTTGCAGGCAGAAAAGATGGCTTGCCAACAACTCTCAGGTAGCCAAAGAGTTTGATCAAGAAACAGAAAGAAAACCAATGTGGTGAATCATAGTATAGATCAAAGCAAAGATTTAGGTCTACATTCTAAGAAAAATGAAAAGAAATTGACAGCTTTCAAACAGAAGAGTAACATATTCAATTTTCATTTTTGAAAGATCATTCTGTCTTCTCTGTGAAATATATGAGATAGAGATAGGGTCAAAATTGGATGAATGTAGTATAGTTATAAAAGACACGGTGATCTGAACAATAGCAGAGATACAGAGAACTAACTGTATATACAAATAGAGGAGGAATTGATAGCATTTACTGAATGATTGGGTTTAGCGTAGGATAAAGGAAGGTGTCAACAATGATCCTTTTGCTTTTTGATCTAAGGAATTGTCCAAGAAATTCTAAGGAATTACCATTTGCTGAGAGGTAAAATGCTACAGGAGAAACATATAAGAATGAGGTCCAAGAGGTAAGTTGGAGAAGGATTGAAGAGAGATGGGGAGAGATTCTTGATGAAAGTTCACAGCTAAGGGGATATGCCTCAGTCTTCTGTAAATCAACATTTATGGAAATTCAGTCTCTTAGTTCTTGAGTTCCTTTCTTCTGGGGCACCTGGGTGGCTCAGTCAGTGAAGCATCCAACTTCAGGTCAAGTCATGAGCTCATGGTTTGTGGCTCTGAGCCCCACATTGGGCTTTGTGCTGATAGCTCCGAGCCTGGAGCCTGGTTCAGATTCTGTGTCTTCCTGTCTCTCTGCCCCTCCCCTTCACACTCTGCCTTTTTCTCCCTCAAAAACAAATAAATAAATAAATAAACATTAAAATAAATTAAGTCCCTTTCTTCTGAGACCACCGCATGAACTTCGCCATTTCATAACCTCTGACTCCCTATTAGGTTGAAATCCTTTCACAAAGTTCTTATTAAAGTTTTTGCCCTTTATTATTTGATTTGTTCTTTAGGTTAATGTCGCAGATTTGAGTCTGGAGTTCTCTCTTGTCTAGCAAGAGAGCAGATGTGAGAGAGGCTAATGTCCGGGAGGAGACAAGAGTCCCGAGTAAGGGTCCTTGCTCCATTTTTATTACGATGAGAAGGCTTATAAGCATGATGGACATGCATAAAGAGACAATGAAACGGTGAATATTAACTCATGTGAGTGAGACAAAAGGGGTTTGTTTCAAAGATACCCGGTGTTAGGGGTTTGGGTCAATTCAAAACAAAATCCTGGTGCCAGGCAGATGGTTGTTTACGGCAGGCACAAGGTGCCAGTCTGCTTATTTTAGCTTGCCTAGGGGATAAGACAGATACAGCATGCTACCTCAGGGTCAAGAAGGCACCTTTCTTTTGCTAGTTAGCTCTACTCTGGGCAATTTCACCCTGTGTGGTCTATATTCCTGTTCACCTGTTTACCTATTCTGGATCTTCCCTCCTGTGAAAGCAGCTTTCTGCTATTGTGCTATGTTGGGGCACTTCTGCCCTGTTTACCCAATCTACAATACTTTCATCCTGTGGCTTCCTATTCCTATGCCTTTGTTCTATACTTCTATGCTGGGGGCACTTTAGCCCTGTTTACCTAATCTTGGATGCTTTCATCCTAAGCCTGGTTAACCCATTGGTGCAAGCTCAGGGAATTCCTAAACTTATTCTCCACAGGTTTACATTCTCCTTTCCCTAAGTTTTTAGAAAAGGGACTGACTCCTGTTTGGTCACTAAATTAAAATTCTTAGAATTAGTGCTGATGTCACTCTGTCCATTCATTCAGTCAAATATTGATGCTAAGGATACTATATTTATATATAGTGTTTAGTCAGGCCTTGACTACATGTCTGTCCCCAGAACAGAGTGACCTCCAGTTGGATTCCACATACACTAAGAAAGGCAGAGGACACTATCAATAAGAGAATATATGGTCAATTGTCAGCCACCTATTTCTGAAATATCAGATCAGATGGAGATTAAAAAGTGTCTACTAAATGTAGCATCAGTGAGTTTATTTATGTTCTTAGAGCAGTTTAATCAAGCAGTGGATGTGGAAGATTAACTAGAGGGGGAAAAAACTTCATGGAAATTGAAGAAGATGCATCTGTAGACAAGAAAATGCATGCCTGACTGAAACAGGACGGAGAAATCAAACATCTGTTTGTAATTATTGATTGTGTTTGTGTGGGGAATCAATGACTAATGATGGTGACTGGAAGTTCTGATACCTTGCTGATCAGCTCAAAACTCAAAATAATTTCCCTGAAACTCTAATTTGAACAATAAACACAATTCTCTTACAACCACGCACACACTCAAACACACGATTTTATCATCAACCCTTCCAAGTGTACAATTAAAAGACATACTTGGTTGGCTCTTGTCATTTTCATTTTTAGTTTCTTTTATGCACTAATATATTTGAACCATCTCAGAGCTTCTCACATGGGCCTACTATTTCCCCACCTTCATTCCATCCTCTTCAGTGTAAGAGCATGAGAGTGGGCCCTTTTGATTGCAATGCAAGGCCTGAGTAAGCTTTAGATTGCCGGGGTCTCCACCTCGAAGGCAGCCCTCTCCCAAAACACATTGCCAGCTACACAACTAGATGAAGAGGCCACCACCCCTGAAGTTTACTTTGTTTTAGAGATTTCTGGTTGACTTAGATAATTTCCACAGCTTATTTCTTCCATCCTGTGTTTTAATCCCCCTCGTTATGTTTTAAACTCACCAATAAAGAATGAACCCATGAAACCCCTAGTCACCCCAACCTCAACCCCAGCAAAAACAGAACGCAGGCACATGTGCTCTCTCTTTCACTCTCTCATTTTCTTTCTCTTTCTCTCTTCTTTCTCTCCTTCTCCCTGAAACCTCACTGTGTGGCATGTGTGTGTGTGTATATATATATATTTAAGTTCCCTGATGGTTGTTGCTGAGATGTATCTTGCACTGACAGTAGGAGCCACAAGGACTGGTCCAACCACAACATTGGCTCAGAAAGGAGGAATGTCTGTCGGGTCTCCTGGTGGGTACAGCTGGCATTTCTAGCCAATGGCATCATTATCGATAGGCTGAGACCAGCACAAAACAATTTTCCTACCACCTGGTTTGGATTTGGTACCCTAAAATGTCCCCTCACCGCCATGATAATATTTTCATCATGTGTCTCAGATGTGAGAGTTCCTACTTAGTTGGTCCCATCCTTTTGGCTTTGGTTATTGAAATCACTTTAAGAGCAAGTTCTACCAATACCTTCTTTCAGGGGAGTACACGGCAAAGTTAATTTCTTTGAACGTTTGTTTGTCTAAAAATGTTTTTATTCTACCTTTACACTTTATTTGTAGTTTGTCTGACAATGAGATTCAAGATCGAAATAATAGTAATTCAGTATTTTGAAGGCCTTACTTAGTATCTTATAGCTTCATGGAAGTCTGAAACCATTTTGCCATTTTGAATGTTGATCTTTTGCACATAAGCATGAGTTGCCCACCCCCTTAATTTCTGGAACTTAATGAAATTTACCTTGGTTTTTCATGCCTTAAAGTTTCATGTGAGGGCCACATGGGTGGCTCAGTTGGTTAAGTCTCCAACTTTGGCATAGGTCATGATCTCACAGCTCGTAAATTCTAGCCCTAAGTCAGGCTCTGTGCTAACAGCTCAGAGCCTGGAGCCTGCTTCAGATTCTGTCTCCAGTCTCTCTCTGCCCCTCCTCTGCTTGCACTCTGTCTTTCTCTCAGTCTCTCAAAAAGAAATAAACATTAAAAAAAACTTAAAAATAATTTAATGTGATATACCTCAGTATAGGTCTATTTTTATCCATTGTGTCGGGGACTCTGTCGGCTACCTCAATCTAGAAGGTTATCTCTCAATTGCATTAAATCTTATTGAATAGCTTTTTTGATAGTCTTTGTTCTACTTTAGTTATTTTTGCTATTTCTCACTCATTATTAATCAAAAATAACTTTTTATTCATAATATTTTGATCAAGCAAGCAATAAGAAGTAGGTCAAAAATATTTTTAATGTAACTTGGAGATTTTTACTGCAATGAAAGAGATGTATGATGTTTGCTCTTATTACAAAATTAGCTGACATCTCTACTCCTCTCTTCCTTCCTTACCTACAAAGATAGGAATGGAATAAGGGATAAATCAGAAACTCTGCAGGGTATTCACAAACAACACTAAAATGATCTTGGAAACAAGTGATAAGACAGGAAAATAAGGTAGCTTTTTATTGTGAATTTGTTGCTAGTCAGTAAAATATAAAAAATTAATCAGTAAAATATACAAGTAAAATATAATCAGTAAAATATCAGTGTCATATAAAAGGACACTGGCTCTCAGTGTCAAAACGAAATAGCAGTTTGAATGAATTTTCTTAACTGGATAAAATTGCCAGGGTTGTGGGCGAATTCACTCCTTCACTCAACTGCCATTGGCTAAATGAGACAGCTCATCTGGTACAGTGCATAAAATAAACTAGAACTCACCAATAATTAAGCCAGACTTCCTCTTCAGAACATCTTGTGTATTGTGAAGGCTGTCCAATAAATAAAACTAAGTAATTATGAGATCAGTGCTGCTTTTGATTGTGTTAATTGAAGAAGCTTCTCCAACTTTCTCTCTTTTTAAAACAATTGTTAATGTTTTCATTTCATTTTTGAGAGAGATGGACAGAGTGTGAGCAGGGGAGGGGCAGAGAGAGAGGGAGACACAGAATCCGAAGCAGGCTCCAGGCTCCGAGCTGTCAGCACAGAGTCCGACACGGGGCTCAAACTCACAAACAGTGAGATCATGACCTGAGCCGAAGTCAGACGCTTAACTGACTGAGCCACCCAGGCGCCCCTCCAACTTTCTCTTTCAAATTACTGAAACAAAGCGTGGTTTTAGGGTTTTGCTGTGAAACTTATATGAACATTAGAATATGAGGTCATTGAGAAGTGGTCATCCAGGCAGGCTTTTAGCGGCATAGTCAAATTCAAAAATGGCTGAGAACTTCCAGGAAAAGATCTAGAAGCTACAAAGATACAGAGTTTAATTTTCTTGCACATTCCCAGGAACTCAGTATGAAGTCACTCTTGTAGCCTCCAGTCAGGAGGATGGGCTACAGTCCTTAAGAGGGCACATCTTAAAGCAGATCTCACACAGAACATTGTGGTGTAGATCTATGGGTCAAAGAAGAAGCTCCATGCCTTTGGGTGGTCACTGAGGCTGCTGTGGAAATGGAATGTTAAACGTTGACAAAGGATTTGGCCTAATTTCACAGTTTTTCTTTTCTTGTTTTAGAAATGACAGTGTTTTCAATAGCACTAAGAAGTGTATTTTATACTGTAGCTGTATCACATCACGTCTGTTCAAAAATGTTAATTGAAAGAGTTTCTGATAAATTGTGTGACCATTTAAAAGGTAGCATTTTTGTCTGATGGCATCACAGCAGCTACTATCTGTGTCTCCCTTGTTCAGGTCATTGCACAGCCCTATTAATTTGCCTTTAACTTGCATTTTAAAATATTACAGATCTAGGCCAGAACTTCAAGTATTTTCAGTTTAGTCTCTATTACTGAGGTCACATAGTGCTATTTATGATGTATTTGTGTGGGTGTGCGTTTTAATCACTTGCAACAAAGATTCTTTTAATACTTTTCTTTTTAACTTTTAGGTTTTAATTTTTATCAAATTGGGCTTTTCATGCCCTCATTTGAATTTGTTATATTAACAACAGTAATCTCTGAACTGCGTAGAAAACAGGCAAAAGGGAGAAATTTGTTCACAATCAATAATTTTTATTTGATTCTAATTTCTGATACTGTTGTCTGATGTAATATTATTGTAATCCTAGACATTCTGGGCTAGTGACACATAAATGGGACATTTTGATGCAGTATTTAGCAGCTGTAAGGGAAAACTCAGTTAAGGGAAAACTCAGTCCCACTGGCCAATTTATAGAGTCACAAGTGAGAATAAACTGACAAACGAGGACCAGAAATAGGTGACTTACTTAGCCGTCCATAGTCCCACAAAATGTTTACAGAAAAGTGAGAACTAAAACACAGTTGTATTGACTTTCATTATTTTATCTAATTTGTATTCCTCTATGTCATTATTGTGATATGGCTCCGATCAAAGCCAGATTTGTTTTGGAATGATTTGACAGTTTTTGCATGACTTATGCAACCAATTAGTAATTGTCAACCTCTGTAAGTCCCAGGCCATGCTCTAAGGCCTACGCCTTAATCCTAGGTGCACACTAGAGTCACGTGGGCAGCATTAAAAATAATATGATCACCTAGACCCTATCCCTAGAGATTCTGATTTAATTAATTTACAGTTGTACTTATACATTTAAAAAGCTGTCTAAGAGAATCTAATATGTAGCCGGGGTTGAGAATCTCTGCTGTGTGTTACGCAGCACTGTGGTTTCAACCATGTACATTTCAGACACTCAACAACATGTAAACCTAAAATCAAGAATAAAAAGTTTGGAAATGGGCTTACATTTATTCATTTATGCTCCTTCTCAGACAGGAATCTGTCTTACTGCATGCCTGATGTCTAATCATCCACTGTGGGTAAAGTTTCATTACCATAACTGGTAACTCCAAACTTCTTTCTTAGTCTAAACTAAAATATCCTTTTTTGCACTCAGAATTACCTTTGTAATTATGTTTTCTTAATTTTTTAATGTTTTTTTAATGTTTATTAAAAAAGAGAGACAGACAGACAGACTGCAAGTGGGGGAGGGGCAGAGAGGAGCAGGCTCCAGGCTCCGAGCTGTCAGCTAGAGCCTGACGCTGGGCTCGAACTCACGAACTGTGAGATAATGACCAGAGCTGAAGTCAGATGCTTAACCGACTGAGCCACCCAGGCACCCCTGTAATTAGGTTCTTTTTCAGAGAAGCTTAACGTTAGATAATTTTACTAAGTACTTATTCTTATATCTTCATAATATTCTTATGAATACTAGTGACTTTATCCACTGAACATCAGTATTAATTTTTTTTCCAGTGGATACACATTTTGAATTATTTCATTGCTATTTATAACAAATGCAGCTGCCCCTTTTTGCAGTTAATTAGGTCTGAATGTTCTGCCCTTCAAATTACAGAGGACAAAAAACTTCCCTTTACCAGGATTCTAGTTCCGACGACTTACAGCTTGTAGTAAGTTATGGTTTCATTCTCTTTTGGGAGATCTGAACTGAATTGGGAAATCTAAAATCAATGTTTAAGTTCTAACTCTGCCATTAATAAATTAACATGAGTGAATCCTAATGAGTGCCCATTATGTGTCAGTACACTAGTATGAACAGAGAATCCAGAAGTAATAATAAAAATAATACTGATAACTTACATTGATGTAGTATATTATAGAAAACTACAAGTTCCTTGCTTTTTTAGAGATAGAAATACGAGAAAAAATAATGATACAAGACAAACTGTATAAAAATTTCCATGATAAAGCATGAGTTCTGTGAGCGTTAAAAGCATAGGGAAAATAATAATGATAAATATTTATAAAATCCTTCATGAAAGAGAACCTGAAAATGACTTGAACTTGGTCATGTTTAAATAGAGAATATGAAGGGTCAGGAAGGTGTTCTGTATAAAGAAAATGGCATAAAGAAGTGTGTGTGTTTGTGTAGAGACAGAGAGAGAGACTAAATGAAAGGAAAATGTGTTGGCATTAGGAAGAAGTAAGGCTAAGTAGGTGGTATGCAAGCTGCACAGCAGAGAAAAGCACCAATTTTGAAGTCTGATGGATATAGGGTTTTTTACATGGGTTTATTTTCTATTTTTTAATTGAAATACAATTGCCATGTAACATTGCTTAAGTTTACAGCATACAGTGTGTTGATCTGATATATTTATATATTGTAATGTGATAACCACTATAGAGTTAACTAATACCTCTTCATGTCACATAGTTATTTCTTTTTTATACGGGTTTAAATTCTTTTTTTTAAATTTTTTTTAACGTCTATTTATTTTTGAGACAGAGAGAGACAGAGCATGAATGGGGGAGTGTCAGAGAGAGAGAGGGAGACACAGAATCTGAAACAGGCTCCAGGCTCTGAGCTGTCAGCACAGAGCCCGACGCGGGGCTCGAACTCACGGACCGCGAGATCATGACCTGAGCCGAAGTCGGGCGCTTAACCGACTGAGCCACCCAGGCACCCCTATACGGGTTTAAATTCTTACCCTACTCTTACTAGCTGTGATTGACAATGGATAAGTTATTTATGCCATAAACCTCAGTTTCCGTATTATGAAAATAGAAACATTACAACACCTACCATATTCCGGCTGGTAAATCAGATAATCCTTGTCAAGTTCTTAGCTCAGTGTCTGTGCTCAATAAATACTAACTAAAACTTAAATGAAGCCAAGTAAGAAAATAATACACTTAATATGGTTGGAAATTAGCTTTCCCTAAAAGCTGAAAATTGGAGAACAATATTTGAATTAGTTTAGTCCAGCAGTAGGACAGAGAATGAAGGTAGAGAGAATTTAGAGTTTGAGAGACCATTGAATTGATTATTTCAGGAATTGAGGCTTGAAGATGTATAGTCCAACACTAGTGTCACTAAAATTAAAAATGATAGGACAGGTGAAAGAGACTTCAAAGAAAATTTGCAAGTCTTTCTTACTCAGAAAAAAAAAAAAACACTTTGGTTAATATTGAGTTTCAGAAGGAGGGAAAGCTATCTGAATAAAAGCATGCAAGACGATTGAAACTGATGGCTTGAGTTTGAATGGGAGAACAGGACTGAGTTTACAGATATGAATACCATCAGTAATACAATTAAAGTTGAAGTCAGAAAATAAAATGAGGTCTCTGAATAAGAAAGTGTAGTGGTTGAGTCTTTAGTGAAGGAATTGAGATGGATCATTCAATATGTCTAATGGTTAATGGGTTCCTTTCTATTGTAGGTTCTCAAGAAATATGTATCAGAGCATTATTGATTATTTTCACTTCCATCCACTACTTTCTCCATTTCATCCTCTTCTGGACAGTCTTTCCTCGCACCATCTTCAGTTTCACATTTGCTGAGTCAACACAGGCAGTGTCTGTTAAGCAGAAAATGAAAGCGATCAACTTTTTCTTTTTGCGTTTTTCTCATTTCATCACGTTAAGTATCTTTCAGGGTAAAAATTAACATCAGTCAAGCCAAAAAGACAGTTAGACAGTTTGCTGCTGCTTTTAGCATTCAATGCTAAAAGTATTTTGCATTATCAGACACATATTGATATTCTGTGGTTTAGTCCTATGAATATGTGTCAATTATATGTTTATTTCTTTCATTTGACTTAATTTTTTTTCTTTTGTTAAATAGTACTGCGTAAATTTCTCTTGTAATGGGAAATATGGAAAGAAAAATCACATGCATAGTTTTTTTCTCAATGCGAAATGAAATAATTTGGGCTTTGGTGATGGTTAAAGCGGTATTTTTTCTTTCTTGGTAGAGCACTTTCTAATAGGTGGAGCCTTTCTCTTCATCTTAATGCTTTGAGTCCGTGGTTGTGTTGAAGAATATGATCACTGAGCTTCTGGCCTGCAATTCATTATTTTCCAGGTCAGCAGAGCCTTTAAAAATATATTATTTCGGGGCGCCTGGGTGGCGCAGTCGGGTGGGCGTCCGACTTCAGCCAGGTCACGATCTCGCGGTCCGTGGGTTCGAGCCCCGCGTCAGGCTCTGGGCTGATGGCTCAGAGCCTGGAGCCTGTTTCCGATTCTGTGTCTCCCTCTCTCTCTGACCCTCCCCCGTTCATGCTCTGTCTCTCTCTGTCCCAAAAATAAATAAAAACGTTGAAAAAAAAATTTAAAAAAAAATATATTATTTCTTCTCACATTTTTATCTTTGTCTTTTCGATTCTGAATAATCAAATTCAACTCCATGCTATTTTATTCCTTTGGCTCAGAGGCTGTTGGTAACAGAAGTGGAAATCAGTGAGGGAATCTGCTTTTTCATCTTCTCCTAGGTGGGTCTTCTGGAAGGATATACTTGATGGTATATTAATGTGTATGTAGTCACAAGGAGGAGGAAGTAGTAACAAAGATGACTAGCAGATGGTGTGCTTCAAAGGCTGTGTGGTTGTTAAGCCAATTTAATGGTTGTTACTTGGGCGCTGGGCCAGATACAAAGTCTGCATGGTCATTTTTATTACTGAAGTGATGAGTATCACAGCCTGCCTGATTCACAGTTGATTTTTGCCAACCTGCACCATGTACAGCCTATATTATGGTGCACCCTGAGTGGTATATGCAACAGATGCAAATGTGGAGTCATTATGGAAATCAACCTTCACTCTTATTAACTCACACAAGGTGTTTATGAGGGTCATCTCGCCTTTCATTTGGCACCTATGTGAGGTCTGACTCTTTCGGGGATGGTGCTAATTCATTTTCAACAGCGAGTTTTACTTTATTCACTGGTCTTTTAAAAACCTCCTAGGTAAATGTGAAAAACAGACACGGTTTCTTAAAGATTTAGTAAATGGCAAATGGGAACAGAATCAGTTTTCATCTTCATAACAGAAAGGATGTCCATAATATGCATTCACTTTCCTTATTATTCAGGGTAACTATTGTGGTTTTATTTTCCTAAAGTTACATTTATAAATAGTATTTTAATTTTTTTCTATTCTAGAGGAAAATATAGTTTGGCCTGACCTATGCCTACTTCAGTTAGGGATAAAATAACGATCTAATTCTGCTTTAAGAGAAAATATGTATGTCTAGAGGTTTTTAGAAATAAACCACAGTTAGATAAAGTGAATTTATTAATCAAAATAAATAATCAGGAGTTGGCTTTATGCTCATAACTGATAGAGATTAATTTCTAAACTTCAAAGGGCATGGAAATGGCATTTTCAAAAATCAAAAGAAAACTAGAGGATTTTGGGCAAATGCATTTTAAAGGCATATCTTTCCTTTTGATTTAGATATTCTTACGCAATGCAAAACTTTGGAAAGGCATGAAAAAATGAGTTGTAAGCATAGTAAAAAGTAAGTAAGCATCCACTTAGATTCTTCTGACAATGTTGAGGTAACTTTTGAGTTGCCAATATAATTTAAAATACTGCTTTTACAAATTTTATTTTCAAGCATTAGCTTTGATATTTATGCATGAGAAAATGATAAACAACTTTCATTAGTTTTACAACTCCACCAGGAAAAAGGAATGTTTTTATTACAGTGTTCTTTCCTGTAAATGATAAATTCCTACTTATAAGATGAAGTGCCATAATTTCTATCTTTAAGAGAAAGAAATGTGTGAGTGTCATAGTCTTTTTGTAAGCAGTGATACTTGTTAGCCCTATCAAGTGCTATTTCAAATCTCTGACAAAATTGTGTTCTAACCATTTCTGTATTAATCATTCTGTATTTATTTGTTAACATTGATTTCTAACATTTTCATAGTGTATGATCAATAATAAATCATTTACTTTTAGTGCTGATTAATGGAGATGAAAGATGAAGGGAGAAGACAGTAATGATAGAATTTATTAGAGTTACATACAGTATCTTAGTTGAACCAGTCATTAGCTGGTAGTTTAAGAGAAAGTATAAAAGCAGAAAATTCATAAAATAGTTTCAAAAGACTCAACAAGGAACATTTCAAAGAATTTCAAATTTTTGTAGACTTTTCCTAAGATTGCTTTTATTTCATTAAGTGAAAAATATATTTTGCAATTTCATCATGTATTAATTATAAATTTTTGATCACTAGAGAAATATACAGGTATAGCCTAGATGTGGCTCACTTCTATAAAAGTTATCCTTTTATGGAAATATGTTTTTTAGCAACTAGACAAAGCAAGTGGCATTTTCTATCTAATTCTAATTAATCAATCAAGCAAGCAAACAAGCAAGCAATTAATTCTAGAAGCATATTTTTGGTTCCCTACCATGTACCAGTTCTATAAAATACTTCCTAGTTAGCCAGGACACCATGAGCCAGTCTTTCTTGGATGGGTCTCATTTGTAAAATGTGAGTGTATCAGTTTTGTTTGTTTGTTTTGTGTGGTTTTTGGGGTGCTTTTGCAAGTGTAACATCTTACTTGTACTACTCTTAATCTACTATTCCCATAACCAAATAGATGGTATATTTTAAAACTCAGTTTATTTTTGAGACTTTACAAAGATATTACACTTCTTAAAGTTAGACATTAACAAGGTTCCTTTGAGATTTTTAATTTTGAGGATAAAATCTCTAAAGCTACAGTCAATAACCTAAAATCTTGGGGCTTCATCATGCATTTGTACTAGTGTTAGAGTAAACTAAAAATGATTCTCTGAGTTAGACTGTTGTCGGACTCATATTTGTTCCCTTGGCTCATTTTTATCTGAAGTTTGAGTAATCACATATAGTATTTTGTCAGATTATTTTCAGCCTTCTGCATCTTGAGAAGGTAATAACTTTTCCCCAGAATCCAGACTTTTGTTAAACTGTGAAAGAAAATGTTCCTCTTTAATCACTAAAATATAATATTTATGTCCCAACTTCTATTTAGGGAATAAAAATTAAAATTTACTTCTCGGTTCAGTATCTATCAAGTTTTATTATGTGAAAAATAACAGGTAATGTGGGATTTAAATTTGATTAAGGTTATTATTTTTCAACCCATAGGTCATAAGATATTTGTAGGTCAAGAAATTATTTAATGGTTTCCAGCCAACTTTTAAATATTCATGATCTTAAAATAAAATTCAAATTTCGGAGTACATCTCATATAGTAAGAGTATATGCTGTTTCATTATATATGTGTGTGTTTATATGTGATATATATATTTTACTGTCATTCATAAAATATTTTATGTTTAGCTTTGTTAATCTATAACATTACTGAATAATGTGTCTGGTCTCTATTTTTCTGGTAGTATATAGAATTAATTTTATTGCATTTTGCTTTGGAATAGTGTTATCAGCTTACAACAAAGGGCATTATAAAACAATAACAACTACTAAATGAAATCTGTTATTTATTTAATAAAGGAAGTGGTAAATACTATTATTCCTTGACTACTTGGACCATAGTTACTACTTTGTAAGAATCCATAGGAGAAGCTTATTTCTTTTTTCTATGCTAGCAATGATTCTTCTGACAAATTTCTGTTTTTCCATGTGTGTGTATAGACAGATGGGAATCTTGAAACAAAATTTGTAGGTTCTTTTCTCATAAGTAGACAGGATCTTATGACTTGCATACTATTAACATTGACTTCATTTTACACTTTGAACGTTTATTTTAATTTTTCTCTGCTTTATTTATTTACCTATTTATTTATTTTAATCTTGGCTTACAGTTAGAATTTTTAAAATGAGGTATAGAATAAATAAATCCATATATAGATGCACTCATATATCAACCTAAGGAATAGAATTGGTACTTGATCTGCTTCTTATGAAGATATTATAATAATCAACTAATAGGTTGATACTTTCAAGCATGGCCTTGAACACAAGTTACAACAAACTAGATAACTTAAATGTTTTGGCTAGGCAATTACCCTTATATGCTTGGGTCCTTTCTTTAAAGAATTATAATAAATATCTGATTTTATAAAATGTATCCAACATATGAAAATATTATCATTTAGTGTTTATAATATGTTTAGCATCAATATTAAGATTGTAGATTCTGGAGGCCAAATCCAGGGATTTCAATTGTTCTGTGTCACTTACTAGCTATGTCACCTGGGGCAAGGCATTAACACTGTATCTGAACACCTCATTCTTAAAGTGAAGACAATAATGGAATCTATCTCTTGGAATCATTTAGAAAGTTAAAGCATTGGATGCATACAGTTCTGAGAACACTATTCAGTTCATACAAATAGCTGTATAAGTTAGCAATTATTCCCATCCTATTCCTGTCCAATGCCACAGAGCTTTGCAGAAAACAATTCTTTTAATGCCTTTTCTCTTCTGTTACTTTTGCAAGCCTCAGATCCTCCTTCTACATTTCAATGATATGCCTTTCAAAAAGTTCGGAAAACCCTGCCACTTGGTTCAGTAAATTGGTTTCCTTAATCCTCTTTTTTTTCTAGTTTTAAAAAACTTCAATGGAGCATTGCTTATGTTACAGAAAAGAGGAAATCTTAAGCAAGTGAGATGGAGAAATGACGAGAAAGATTTCCAGATGGGAAGAATATATACTTGCTCTGTGAGTTCTGGCATCATTTTGATTTAAGTACTTGCCTTTATCTTTTGCTTTTAAACTGCAGAAATGTTTTATACTTAATAATTTTATTCATATATCCATCTTTCTTTTCTAAGACAGTACTCAGTGTACAAAAATGATGTATATATGTTTTCCAGTTTTCACTACCACCGAATATTAAGACTTCATACTTTTTATGGTTCTTAATGAAATGAATATGATTTCTTTTCTAAAAGCTTATCATCTCTCCTCCCATCTACTTTCCTACCTCTCCTAATTTTCTTTCTCTTCCAAATTTTGCATTCCATTTTCCCTTATATTTAGTATTACAAAAATAATGGTGCTGTTCATTCCCTCACATAGAATCTCCCCTATTTTATTGTGAGTATGTACATTAGCTATGATCTTGTTCTCAGAGACTCATTACTGAACTGAAGAATCAGTCTAATGAGCATTGTCCTTACTTACCCTTTATATAGGAGAAATCAGAAAACTATGGGATCAAGTTAAGACCCTGTCTTTGAAAGAGACTAAGGCCACTGCTGTAATTGGAACCATGTGCTAAGAATGTCCAGAAGATGTTCTTTTCCTCACACTGTTCCCTTCAGAAGAGCGAGCTTTTTGAGTTCCCTAGATGTGATGTATTCACAGCTCCTTATCTTTTGTCTGTCTCCTTGTCCTTCAGGTATTAGCTCAATCTCTGCCTTTTCTAAGCAGACAGACCCGCTTTTCCCTGGCCTAAAGTTCCCTGAGACTAGAGTTTCTTTTTTCATCATTGTATTTACAGACCCTTTTGAACTAATTGTACTATAGTGGTCACTACTAAACTGGCTGAATAGATGAATTAAAGATGAGTAGAATTAAATGTAGATCTTCCCTTTCTGATTAAACGCAATAAAATATTATTGACTGGTGTAGAAAAAAAATAGCATTTTTTTTTTTTTGGTATTTGACATAGAATTCACTCTTTGGAGCAACATAAAACAATAAATAAAGTCAAGAAATTCATTTCTATGTATCACTTCTGAATATAAATTTTGTAAAAGTCAAATGGAAAATGAACTGGCCTCAACTGAATAAAACACTTGGACATTTACTACCAGTACAGTAATTTACTAAAAGTTTTGCCTGATTTAATTAAAAACTGAGGAATAATTAAAAGTTACTGTATGGCTGCTATGATATTTAGTGCAGGCTTTTCTATTAAATGTTCCACAAACTATTCAGAGAAAACATCTAAGACAAAGTAGCAAATAAATTTGGGAAATGTTGCATACATTACCTTGTCTTAGAGAGTCACAATTCACATTAGCTTATTAAAACCCTTGAGAAAGGGCACCTGGGTGGCTCAGTTGGTTGAGTGTCCAACTTCAGCTCAGGTCATGATCTTGCATTTGTGAGATTGAGCCCCACAGCTGTCAGCCTGTCAGCACATAGCCTACTTCAGATTCTCTGTCCCCTTCTCTCTCTCCCACTTGTGCTCTACCCCCAAATAAATAAATATTTAAAAAAGAACCCTGAGAAGTCTTACAATAAAGAGATGTGTAACTTTTACAATATTTTTGCTAAATGTGTTTGACCATATTAACATCCCAGGGGTTAGTTAGTGTTTCAAGAAAAACACTTTTGAGAACACTGATATAGTGAGCAATTTGTATCATTTTTATGTACATCCTGAGGAAGGAAAATAAACACAGTGTTCTTAAGAAAAACATAGTACTCTCTGGTGAGTTGAATTCCTCATAATAGAAAATATTAAAATTAAACTTTTAACACAAAAAATGACCCATAGGAACTGTTGTCCTAGAGTTAGGCATCTGGGAAAGTAAATATAAAAGCTGATCTGAAATTATGAGATCAATAAAACAGGAAATGGGAAGGATGAATCTAACAGTGATTGCTTTCAAGGAGGTAGTCATTAAATAAAGTGAAATAGGGGCGCCTGCGTGGCTCAGTCGGTTGAGTGTCCAACTTCAGTGCGGGTCATGATCTCACAGTTCGTGGGGTTGAGCCCCGCGTTGGGCTCTGTGCTGACAGCTCAGAGCCTGGAGCGTGCTTGGGATTCTGTGTCTCCCTCTCTCTCTGCCCCTTCCCCGCTCGCATTCTGTCTGTCTCTCTCAAAAATAAATAAACATTAAAAAATATATAAATAAAGTGAAATAGAACTATAGGGAGAAAATCAGGCATTAAGAGTGGAATCAGCTTGAACTGAAAGACATGGATGGTCTTTACTTCAGGTGAAAATAACAGAGGATGAAATCTGCAGCTCTTCTTCATTGTCTTCCTCATGCCTTTTTTCCAACCAGCAGCTACACATTTTTTTTTTAACCTTACACCTTGAATAATGGCAAGTTTAGAGGCATATTAGATCACCATAAATAAGAAATATTTCCCCAAGGTCTGAGTCCAAGCATCGAGCTATTTTTGAGAACAGATTGATGATCTTTGTTTGTCAGGCCTGCCATATGGAAGCCGTAAGTACTGAAGTCTCTCAGTGTAGTGTCTATGTTAGGAAAATGTGATCTCTTAAGTACTATGGAAGGCTTGCAATCTCAATGTGTAGTATTCTAAAGTTATATATTTTCTTTACTACATTCCATATCACCTAGTAACCCTCTCTGAAGCAAAAATGGAAGCATATTTCACTGGAAATATTTTCCTAGAAACTAAAGAGGAATTTTTATAGATATTAATGCCAGTTGTTGGGAAAGTATTGTTAAATTCTAATATTTATCAAGAACAATCACAATGGAACAAATAGACTAGAACTGGGAAACAATATCAAAGGTCAATTGTTGATTTTATAATGGGATTCTGTTTTTAAAAAATATATAAGCAAGCCAACCAAAAATTTCTAGCAGCTTCTAAGGGGTGGGATCGGGATGCCTAGATGTCCTGGAAACTATGGCCACAAGCTATTCTCACTTATTAATGTCTTATCAAAAATAAATAGATTAGGAATTCATTTATTCATTTATTCAAAAACCATGTGTTAAGTACCTTTGTAATGACTATCAGGCTAAGCACTGAGAATATAGTAGTCAACCTGGCAGATATTAAGGTTCCAGAACTCAAGAATCTTACCATCTGTTGGGGAATATAGAAACAAAGATAGGAAGATAAATTTTGTAGAATATATTCCATGATACCTTGTATGAAAAAGCTTCTATTAGAGGAGGGTATGAGTCAGAGAAGAATTTTCAGAGAAGCAGACACCTAATTTACAAGCCAAGATTTAAGTAGGTGCTAGAAAGATAAGGATGAGAAGAGAAGATGGATTAAAACAGAGAAAAGAAAATTATGTGTAATGCCTTGAAGGTAAGAGAAATCACACAGTGTAATAGATGGGAGCATTCAAGACTTGAAATGGGACATAGAGTACTAAGTTATTGTAATGTTCAAGTAGAAATATGAGTTGGGACAAACTGTGGGAAAGGCAGGAAAGAGAGAATGAGTAGATGGGTTTGAAACATATTTAGTAATACTAATAAAAGGTAGAAGAATATCTAACCATGATTCAGTACTGCCTGTTAGACACTGTAGTAAATGCTTTTCATGAATTATGGTATTTATTCCTCCAAAATGTCTATTAATTAGATTTTTTTTAATTAAGACCTTTTTTTTTTTTAAATAAGAGCTTGATTCACAGAAAAATCAAGGGAAGATACAAAGATTAGCCCCTGTTCCCATGCATAGCCATTCCCCTTATCAACATTCCCCACCAGAGTGGTACATTTGTTAGAACGATGCACCTGCATCATTATCACCCAAAGTCCAAAATTTACATCAGTGTTCATTCTTTAGTGTTGTACATTCCATGGGTTTAGATAAATGTATAATGGCATGTATCTACTACTATTGTATCACACAGAGTATTTTCACCACCCTAAATATCCTGTGTTTCTCCTATATAATTTTTAATTATTATTTTGTCTCCCCTATGGTCAATGGGAGGCTCTTCAGTTAGCTACTAAGTCTTTTTGAAACATATCACTCTGGGAGTCTTTCACCTCTCTAGTGAAACTTTAAAATAAATTTGTCAATATTCACATAGTAACTTTCAGGGATCTTGACTGGGATTGCATTGACTCTATAAATTAAATAGAGAAGAACTGACATTTGACAATACTGAGTTGCTATCCATGAATGTACAATATCTCTCTGTTTATTTAGTTCTTCTTTGATTGAGGTAGATATTTTTAAATGAGAAACTTTATTTTTAAATTATGTCTTAAAGAAACTTAAAAATAAAGATCCAAGACTCAACGAAACTCAAGGTCATGTAACACTAAGAAGAGGAATAGGGATTTAGATCCAGGCTGTCTGATTCTAAAGTCCATTCACTTCAGGGCACCTGGGTGGCTCAGTTGGTTAAGCATCTGACTCTTGGTTCCAGCTGAGGTCATGATCTCACAGTGTGTGAGTTTGAGCCCTGTGAGCCCTGTGTCAGACTCTGTGCTGACAGCGTGGAGCCTGCTTGGGATTCTCTCCCTTTTTATCTGCCCCTCTCTTGCTTACTCTCTCTTTCTCTCTCAAAAAAAATTAATTAAGGAAATTTTAAAGTCCATTCACTTCTCCACTGCTTTACCAGAGAAGCAATTAATTTGGTGTAGGGAGTCGATGAAGAGAAGGGCTAACATACTGTGTTCAGTTTTCTTGTTTGTGTAGCTGGGTGGGTAACGCCAGTCAATGAGACAAGGAACATGGTAAGATTATTAGGTTGTGAAAAAATGAATTTAAGGGTAACTATTCCATGTATGAAATATTCTTGAGATATACAAGTATAGATAAAATATCTATATGATATAGATAGAAGTATATATGTATAAATTTTCATGAGATAGTTGAAATATACATCTGGGTTCAGAAAAGAGAATATACCTGTAAGTGGAGGTTTGGAAATTTGTTAGTATAATTAGAAGAGGAAAGTCAGAATTTATTTCCATTGGTGAGTCTAGAATACTAGCATCATATAAAAACAGTGATGGGGTAAAAAATATGCCTCAATTGATGACAGCTAGAAGGAATAGACACATGTTGCACCTCTAAGTGTTCTCACTAGGGTTTGTCATTCAAAAGAATGATTTGCAAAACACAAGAGATGCCCAGTTATGCATTCATTAATCCATTTAATCATTCATTTATCTGTGACACACTTAACTACTGTAATAACCTAATTCAACTGCACAATTTATTCAGAAATCCTATAATAGAAGATTATATGGTGCCAAATATATATTTCCATTTTTCTTTGCTTTTAGACCAGAACAAATGAGTTTAATTCTCTTCTGAGACCAGATCCTTTATAGTCATCATTTAGGGAGCAAAGTGACTCAATGAATCCGTGTATGTGGACACAGAGGCTAGCATGATTCAAAATGAAACTAAGGCTGTTTCATGTCATAGAGAACCAGTTGATGAAGTACTCACAAGCAAAAAGCACTTCCCCAAACAGGGATATTTCTGAGGGTTACGTGCCATCTCTCAAAACGCCACAGACTCACAAATATCATGCCAGTGCTGGTCTCAGAAAATATTTAAACTTCTATTAAGACGGAGGGAAGAAATATAGTACAGTTTTTAGAGTTGCAGAAATTACTCATAGCTATTATCAGCTGCTATTTTTTGCTTTTAATTCTTTGTATGTTTATAAATAAAATAATAATTAAAAATACCCTAACTTACAAAGATAACTATTGAATAATTCAACCAAATTTCCTGCTATAGTTTCAATGAAACTTTTTCTTCACGGACAGCTTAGTTTCTTCTATACATTCAAACTTTACATGACTGAATTACAGAAGGCTATGAACATGGTATTTGACTACTTTTATTCATCACTAATATCAATGTAATTATTTTTCTTGTTGATATAGATGATTTTGCTCAGACTATATGCATTGTTAATTACATGCATAATACTATTACACAAACACACATATCACAGGTCTTGTGTAGGGATGGAACATATTCATAATATTATTTTTGAATAGTGTGAAAACCAAACTGGGACTCTTGACAGATTTTGGACTTATTCTTTCAAATTGCCTGGGAACCAGATATATTTGATTACTGAAATCTATCAAGAATATTCCTTTGAATTAAAAAACCTCCACATTGTTGGTGGGAATGCAAATTGGTGCAGCCACTCTGGAAAACAGTGTGGAGGTTCCTCAGAAAATTAAAAATAGACCCACCCTATGACCCAGCAATAGCACTGCTAGGAATTTACCCAAGGGATACAGGAGTACTGATGCATAGGGGCACTCGTACCCCAATGTTTATAGCAGCACTCTCAACAATGGCCAAATTATGGAAAGAGCCTAAATGTCCATCAACTGATGAATGGATAAAGAAATTGTGGTTTATATTCATAATGGAGTACTACATGGCAATGAGAAAGAACGAAATATGGCCCTTTGTAGCAACGTGGATGGAACTGGAGAGTGTGATGCTGAGTGAAATAAGCCATACAGAGAAAGACAGATACCATATGTTTTCACTCTTATGTGGATCCTGAGAAACTTAACAGAAACCCATGGGGGAGGGGAAGGAAAAAAAAAAAGACGTTAGAGTGGGAGAGAGCCAAAGCATAAGACTCTTAAAAACTGAGAACAAACTGAGGGTTGATGGGGGGTGGGAGGGAGGGGAGGGTGGGTGATGGGTATTGAGGAGGGCACCTTTTGGGATGAGCACTGGGTGTTGTATGGAAACCAATTTGACAATAAATTTCATATATTGGAAAAAAAAATAAAAATAAATAAATAAAAAAATAAAAAACCTCCACATTGATTCATAATAATTTGAAATCACCACAGTTAGTATAAACACATTATTCTATTTGCTTTGGTAACAGGGTTAGGGAAGAGCTCTTATTCAACAGCCCTTCCATGTGGAAGGTTATCTATTAAAATAAATTCCTGGTCTCTCTCTACCCTGTCAATCTTACATCTATTAGCTGGTTAGTGAGGTTGAAAAGAGAAATTGGTTATGAGTAGCTACCTCTCTTCATCTTCTTGCATCTTGGGAACATGCATAGAAGCAGCATTCTTCTGTGCTGCCTCTCTCTGCATTTTGGTTTATAAGAAAAACAGAGCAGAAAGCAGGTCTCTTGAGTGCAGACTCCCAGGAAGAAAAAGATAGGAAAGAGCTGATCTACCCGTGAATAATCAGTCTAATGGTGGACCATGATCAGAATTAGGAAGTTCATTTTGTTCCAGTGCGCAAGCCACATTATAAGACTTCTGTTTCACTGGCAATAAAGATAAGATTTTGTCCCAGATATGATTTCTTTCATTTCTCAATTAGCTCGGAACTTGGGAAGAAGAGTGTCATATTTTGACACTCTTTAAAATTTCACAAGAGTTAAAAGAATAAATTCAATGAGAATATATGAGCATTTATGATATATTCTTTATTGCCTTAGATGCTGTGGAAATAAAATAAAATATATAATATTTCCTGACCCCAAAGGCCTTATAGGGTGGAATGAAAGCCAATATATGTAAAGCAAATGGAGACTGAAGGGTTATGAATGCAGTAAGAATGTACAGAAAAGTGAGGCAGTTGGAGCTGGAGCAGTTTTATATAGTTTTATAGAATGACAGATAAAGGTAGCATTGATAGAGGACAGAAATTATAGATCACAGTTAATGATCAGGGGACACTATAGTTTATTATTCTGGACACATGGACAATTCCTGTCTGATTGCCATGGAATGAAGCTTTAATTCCTGATCAAAGATTATTTTCAAAATAAAGAACTATGTTTACCAGGAACATGAAGTGAAAGCACTTCATGTTTATATATATTTTGTAGTCTCCCCTTGGCTCTGAGTTTGATACACTGCTATGATATGATTGATCACGTTTGTGCATTATTTAGTTGCATTTTTACTGCGTGTGGCTTGGCAGTAAATATTCAGTCTTCACAACACCTTTGCAAAGAGACATTTGCCTAGGACTTTTTTCTAAAATCAGACTACACCAAAATCCCATGATGAACAAGTACAATGTGCCAAAAATGTTATTATTTGTACATCACTACCAATAGACTTAGTGATATGTATTTCGCCCGTAATGGAAATATATGATAGCATTGAAGAAGGGAACCCTTTGAGATTCTTGTAATGTTGTTATTTTCAGACTGGAACGAATTCATTCTAATTTGTATACCTTATTGTTTGTCACACTGAATAGCCCCATTGGTTCTCTACTGAGTTACATTACTTCTATTTAAGTAAATTTTAATTTTGACCACTCCAGGCAAAAGCACGTATATGATGAAGCGTTATCCCGAATGACAAGATCGTGATAAATATGAAATTAAAGCAGCCTTCTAATTTCGTAGACTGTTTTCTATTATGCTTACTTGGCTCATGTTACTGGAAGCTCACAGAACAAGTGGCAGCCTAGTTAATCACAAGCATCACGGGGTAATTTGTTATGACAGAGCATCATGTGTGCTCATTAAATGCAGTAATTCTTTTATTTCTTTAATCTGACTTATGTCCTTTCATGATCCTTGTCTACCAAATCTGAAGATGATGCAACAATAGAAAGCAAGAACTAATAGCCATGCCTAACATTACATAAAAGCACCGAGAGAGTTTTTTTTCTCATTAAACATTTGGCAAATAAATGATTTCACTAAATGACACTGAAATGATCTACCTTTATAAATTATCAATTGACACACCATACATTTGCTTACCCACAGTGTAATGATGATGAAACTATTAAACAGAATATATACTACTCTAATTTTTTACTAAAACTGAATACTGTTACATTAAATATGGAGGATTCGCTAAACTGTACAGAGACATTCTTCACAGTATTTACTTATTCTTTTTAATTTTTTTTTAACATTTATTCAGTTTTGAGAGTGAGAGAGACAGAGCATGAGTGGGGGAGGGGCAGAGAGAGAGGGACACACAGAAGCCGAAGCAGGCTCCAGGCTCATGAGCGGTGAGATCATGACCTGAGCTGAAGTCGAATGCTCAACCACCACCCAGGCACCCAATTCACAGTATTTAGACAGAAATTTAAGTATAGATTATAAAATGTAAGAATATGAATTATTTTATATTTTGTATCTATTGCTTTTTAAAAATCTCATAATTTTCTTTTGGATTTAGTTCTGTCTTAATTATTTAATCAAGTAGTTAAATGACTATATTTGGACCTTTAGAGATGGCCCATACCTTGTGCATTTCTTGAGACAATTCAGTGTGTTTGTGCACATGTATAGGGTTAGTTTCAGACAAACTTGGCTTTGAATCTGGCTATATTGTTTAACTATTTAACCTCTGGCAACATAATTTCTATGAAGGCCTAATCTTCCTCAATATGAATATTAAAAGAAACAATTCTCTTAAAGCCATAGCATCTAATAGGGACAAAATAATAAATAATCACTTGTCCAAACACATTGCAGTTTGGCTATTTATAAATAGATGATACCTGTATAGCTAAATGACAGAATGCTTTTAGGGAATAGTTTTGAGTTTCAGTAACAGAAAATCAGAAAAAGTTAAGATAAACAAGTATCAGAATATAACTTTGTCCCAATGAAGAGATCTAGAATTAGGCACACCAGTGCTGGGACTTCAAGAAGAAGATAATAAAGACACAAATAACCATTTTCAGGGAAGAGGGCAAGATGTGTTTGTTTTAGAAGCTGTGACATTAAAACTAATAAGAGGATGATGGGGCACCTGGTGGCTCAGTCGGTTAAGCGGCCGACTTTGGCTCAGGTTATGATGTCAAGGTCCATGAGTTCGAACCCCACGTCGGGCTCTGTGCGGACAGCTCAGAGCCTGGAGCCTGCTTCTGTTTCTGTCTCCCTCTCTCTCTGCCCCTCTGCCATTCACGCTCTGTCTCTCTCTGCCTTTCAAAAATGAATAAATGTTAAAAAATGAATAAATAAATAAATAAATATAAAACTAATAAGAGGATGTTATACAAATGATGTCAATATATTTGATAATTTAAATTAAATAGATAAAAGAAAACTAATACTAAGATTCACGAAAATAGAAAACTTTAATAGTCTCATTATTAAAATATTGACTCAGTCAATATCTTATTATGATGAGAACTTACTGCTCATCTTTTGTTCAGTAGTGAGTTCAAATAAGTATTTCAAAAATAAATAATTTCAATTAAAAATTATCATACAGTAGTGAAAGAATCCCTAAAGTAATTTATGAGAGCAGGGTTTTTTATGATAATAAAACCTGACAATAACTATACAAGCATGAAAAATTACAGATTACTCTTGGTGTAAACATATATGTAAACAACCTAAACAATATATTGGAAAATTGAATCCATAAATACATAAAATTTTAAAATATCTTATAATGACCAATTTTGTTTTATCCAAGTCATGTGAGATGGTTTAATATTAGGAGATCAACCATTGGTATCATATTAACTCATTTAAAAACAAAGCAAAATTTAGGATGATCTTACTAGAGGTGGAAAAGCTTTTGGTGACACTAAATATTCAAAGGCAATTTCCTTTCTTTGATAAAGAATATCAACCAAAACAACTTATAATAAATATCTGTCCTTTTGAGATCTGACAGATGTTATTTATTGGCATTTGTATCTCATTATATAGTGGAGGTTTTAGCCAGAATAGAAAGGACACAAAAGGTAACAAAGGCATAGATAGGAAAGCTCAAATCTGTAGTTCTAAGATGATGTGATTTTGTGAATAAAAGATAAGATAATCGAAATATGGAGTATTAGAATTTAGAAGGTAATTTAAAATTTTATTTCAAACAAAATTAATATGAAGGATATAAAGCACCTAAAAATCAATCTAAGAAAATTTTGCATAACTCAAAGAATAGAATTGTGAAATTATGTTGAGATATGTTAGATAATTCTTAATAAATTA
This sequence comes from Lynx canadensis, assembly GCF_007474595.2. Classification (NCBI taxonomy): domain Eukaryota; kingdom Metazoa; phylum Chordata; class Mammalia; order Carnivora; family Felidae; genus Lynx; species Lynx canadensis. The sequence goes on from NC_044306.2 coordinate 70,218,947, forward strand.
AGAGATGTATTTTGCTCATGGATTAGAAGTCCCAGTATTATAATGACATCAGCTCTCCCTAAATTCATTTACAAATTTAAAGCAGTCTTGGGGCACCTGGGTGGCTCAGTCAGTTGAGTGTCTGCCTCTTTTTTTTTTCAACGTTTATTTATTTTGGGACAGAGAGAGACAGAGCATGAACGGGGGAGGGGCAGAGAGAGAGGGAGACACAGAATCGGAAACAGGCTCCAGGCTCCGAGCCATCAGCCCAGAGCCCGACGCGGGGCTCGAACTCACGGACCGCGAGATCGTGACCTGGCTGAAGTCAGACGCTTAACCGACTGCGCCACCCAGGGGCCCTGAGTGTCTGACTCTTGATTTAGATTCAGGTCATGATGCCAGGGTAGTAGGATCAATCCCCACGTGGGGCTATGCACTGAACATGGAGCCTGCTTAAGATTCTCTCTCTCTCTCTCTCTGTCTCTCCCTCCCTCCTTCCTTCTGTCCCTCTTTCCTGCTCACTCTCTGTCTCCAAACAAAACAAAACAAAACGAAAAGATAAAACAGTCTCTGGCAATTCCAGTAGGCTTTTTTTCTCCCACAGTGGAAGTCGACAAGTTGATTCAACAATGTGTTAGAAAGTACAAAATTCTGAGAATAAGCCTAATATTCCTGAAGAAGTAGACTAAGTTGGAGAGATGTGCCTTATAAAGACAGTATATTACGGTAAAGAGATAAATAGATGAATGAAACAAAATTGAGGGTCACTGAACAAAAGAAGACTCATGTGGTCAATAAATATGGGATGAAGTTCTCAATTTCATTAATGATCAAGGAAATTACAAATTATAAACACAGTGGGATACTATTACGCATCTGACCAATGGACGTTTTTCAAATCAAACTTAGTGAGCTTTGTATCAAGAGTTGGAAAGTTTCTGGAATTCTCATACACTATTGATACAAGAAAAATGGTACAACCGTGTTGAGAAACCAGTTTAGCATGGTGTATTGAAGTCGCATACGCTCATATTTTAAAACTCAACAACTTTACTCCCAGATAATAAATCTAGGGAAATTGTTGCTACTATAGACTGAATGTTTGTGTTCTTCCAAAATGCATATATTGAAGCGCTAATCCCCAATGTGATTGTATTTAAAGGTTGGGTATTTGGGAGATAATTAAGTCACGAGGGTAGAGTCCTCATTAATGGGATTAATGTCCATATAAGAAGAGAAGACTGGAGCTCTCTTTCTCTGCCATGTGAAGATACAGGGATAAGATGACTATTTGCAAACCCGGAGCAGGACAGTCACCAGAACCTGACCATGCTGACACCTTGATCTCAGACCTCCAGCTTCCAGAACTATGAAAAACCAAGTTGGGGGGTTTAAGCCAACTAGTCTAAATTATGTTTATTATAGCAGTCTTAGACGAATGAGGCAAATGCATACCATATCCATAATAGCATCCACAAGGTGGAATAGCTTAAATGTTTGTTAATGTTAGAGCAAATAAAAGTGTCATATAGTCACAAGTGAAATACCATAATTCAATAAGTATGAATGAACAACAGTTATATGCAACCATATGAACAAACAGTACTGGTTAGAAAGAAGCAAATCATAGATGAATAGGTATAATATATTTCCATTTATGTATGATTAAAAAATAGACAAAACCACATACGCATATGGGGAAGGTGGTATGCAGTAAAATTGAAATAGTAAGATAATGATATTTTTAAGTATGTGCATATATATTACATGTGTGTATGCATTTTTAAAGTTATTTATATTTACAAGTTTTGACAAATGTCCATTTTTTACTAGGTTACTGTGCACGATTGGGTTTAGAAGAGTGATAAATGCACGAAGTTGATAATGGGACATTAGACAAAACGTGTGGTTACTTAAAGGTACCGTTTATCTAAAAGTGTAAATATCCAAAGATTGCAAAGGTTGACTTTAAGCTTCTTATAATACTGAAAGGGAAGAAGAGACTAAGGCATGCAGAATTAACTCAGGATTTGAGCGGAAAATAGTTTGTCACAGATATGCTCCCTTCCTCGGATTAATTAAAACTCTAAAAAAAGATGGTGATTGTAAATTTGTTTATCTAGGGTAGCACTGCTCCTTTAAAAAGTATCTCCAATCTTCCCTAGCTTAAAAACTAATTATTGTTTCCATTTCTCTGCTCCCGCATCTAATCTTTAAAAAGCAAAAAACCCAGAAGACTTCAGTATCCTGAAACTTAGTGTGGGTGTGCCCAGTGAGAATCTTCCAAGGAGAGGATGTGCAGTTACCACAAATGCTGAACTCCTTTGGCTAAGCCCTTTAACACTCTCCTTCCTCCCAGTAAACACCATCTTGTAACTCATATCGGTTAGGTCTCACTACCATAGCATATTTAGCTTGCATTGCTCTTTCAAACTGGATGTCTATGTGCACTTGTTTCTGTTTTCCATTGGCTATATTCCAAATAACATTCACTTCTAAATTCAACACAGGAACAAGTATGCATATTCATGAATATATATGTCTATATAAATATATATATTTACATACAGATATATACAAATATATACAAATGTATATAGAAATATATGTATTTGCACACAGATAAATGCATGCCATTTATATATAGACACAGAAAAATATATAATCATTTTAACGTATAATAAAAGTTAATGCTTAATGTATTTACCATTTATTTTAAGAAATAAAACAATGTTAGCTGCTTACAAAGACCATTTGTTCTTCACTTCTAGAGAAAGAGATATGTGATTAGGAAGAGCAAAAATGGTCTTTGTAAGCAGCTAACATTGTTTTATTTCTTAAAATAAATGGTAAATACATTAAGCATTAACTTTGTTATTATACGTTAAAATGATTATATATTTTTCTGTGTCTATATATAAATGGCATGCATTTATCTGTATGCGAATTTCACTGAGTTTGCTTGTTTATTTAAAAAAGAACTTTTTTAAATGTTTATTTATTTTTGGGAAAGAGACAGAAGATGAGGAGGGGAAGGGCAGAGAGAGAAAGAGATACAGAATCTGAAGCAGGCGCCAGGCTCTGAGCTGTCAGCACAGAACCCAACTTGAGGCTCTAACTCACAAACCGCAAGATCATGACCTGAGCCCAAGTTGGACGCTTAACCGACTAAGCCACCCAGGCACCCCCTTGCTTGTTTATTTTTAAGAGAGACCTCCAGGCTGTAGATTGGTGCTTATTCACTTTCTGTTTTTACCATAGTTCTAAAGGTCTTCGTTGTGTTTTGTTTTGTTTTGTTTTGTTTTTCATCATAGCCTATGACAAAAGAAACTGGTTGGGTTTTTGTTGTTGTTGTTGTTTGTTTGTTTGTTTTTTCATGCCCAGCATAGAGGCCAGATGATCACTTTGTAAAGTTATAGATGAAAGTGGCAGTTAGAAAAATGAAGCAGACACAAGTATTTATGTGGTACAACAGTCTGGGAGTATGTGGTCTACACAACATAGCCTGATAACTTTCAATGTTTCCTTTTATGAGAACCAGTCTTTACATCTGCAAAAATATCATACTGTAGTGATCAGAAGTTATTAGTGATGGCTCCATGATATTGATCATATTGTTACTAGAGTGGGTCTTTGGACTCAGCAACAGTAGAAATGAGGCTAGACCCCAAGTTCAGAAGCACAGGCAAGGCTTTACTGGGGCAACAGCTTCAGCTGAAGGTAGACAAAGCCAAAACTAAGGTGTCAGATGGGCTCCTGAAAGAATAGCCAGGGAAGTTTTAAAGGGGCTGAGGTGGGCAAGGAGTGATGTTTAAGCACATGGGAGCAGGAAACTCCAGGACCTTGGGCACCCAGGCGCAATTGACAAGACATGCTTCTTCATTTGCTTATTAAGTCTCCACTTTTGGGCGTTTTTCAGCATTATAATGATGAAAAATATCAGTGAAGGGTCACATTTGGTGGCAATCTTATCTCTGCCAGTTTGAACTGTCTAGGCTTGCTCCTGGCTGCTTTGCTCTTCAGGAAAACACTGTAACAGCCAGCAGGGTGTTCTACAAGAAAAGTGATAACAGCCACGAGGGACTATCCCCGGTGCCTAGGAGTTTGTTCCCAAGGTCCCTGACTATCTCAGTGCTGTGTTCAAGAAGGTTGGGAAACATAATACATATTAATAAAATATCCACCGATTTTTTACAGGAAAAAGAGAAAGCTTTAGTGCCTTATAAGGTAACCTTAAGTTATCTCTACACATTACAGACTCACGAATATACAAATGGCAGAAGCTTGGGTACTTTAGTGCTACTCTCACTTTATGAAAGAGGAAATTAGGAACCAGAGATGAGCACTGATTTCCCCAAGGTCATAGTGCAAATGAATATAAAGCTGGTTTTATATAGCAGATCTCAATACCTTGGGTTTGCACCTCTCCCCTTACATTTATTCCCCAACTTATGGATAAAAGATGTGCTTTTAGATTTATACTCACCATCCTTGAGATACATCGTAAAGCCAGGAATATATATATATATATATATATATACACACACACACACATATATATATATATAAAATATTATGAGCTAATATCAGTGAGTGTTTACAACATGCTAGCTGCTGCTATAAACATTTGTAGGAGTATTAACTTATTTAGTATTTATAAAAACTCCAGACGTTAGTGTATCAGTGATTTATTGCTACAAAACAAACCAGCCCCAAATCTCTCAAGATGAAAACTTATAACCATTTTCTCTGGCAGTGATTTTGTGGTTTAACAACTTGAACTGATCTCACTTGGGCACTGAGGTGTTTACATTCATCTGGTGGTTTAAGAGAGGTTTTTGTTTAAATGGCCTCAGCCATCTATCTGATAGTTGGTGCTGTTTGTGAGCTGGGTATCATGACCCAGATCTCACTTGGGATACTTCACCTGACAGCCATGTTCCAAGAGGGCAAACTTCAGTGCCCAGTCCTGTTTAATTTTGGTTATTGTGTATAATGAGGGCAAATGGGTTCCCAGCAAATATTTGTTTCATCAGAATCCTTAGGATTAGAATTCTGTTCTTTAGAAAATCAGCTTTCCTTATTTTTTTTATTTGTGTTTCCTATAATGATGTCCCTTTAGTCTTTGAGTCTTATAAGGATAATCTTCAATATGTCAAACAGTCTCAATTTTCTTGAATGAAAATTTTAAAAATTGTTTTGTTTATAATTTAATACATGATTTTGTTTACATTCTTTCAGAGAAAGGAAGGAGTAATTGTATTTCTTTTTTTAATATTCATTCATTTTTTTAATTAATTAATTAATTTATTTATTTATTTTTTTAACGTTTTATTTATTTTTGAGACAGAGAGACACAGAGCATGAACGGGGGAGGGTCAGAGAGAGAGGGAGACACAGAATCGGAAGCAGGCTCCAGGCTCTGAGCCATCAGCCCAGAGCCCAACGCGGGGCTCGAACTCACGGACTGCGAGATCGTGACCTGAGCTGAAGTCGGACGCTTAACCGACTGAGCCACCCAGGCGCCCCACATTCATTTTTGTTAGAGAGACAGAGACAGAGCATGAGCAGGGGAAGGGCAGAAAGAGAGGGAGACACAGAATCTGAAGTAGGCTCCAGGCTCTGAGCCGTCAGCACAGAGCCCGATGTGGGGCTTGAACCTACAAACCATGAGATCATGACCCTAGCCAAGTCAGATGCTCAACCAACTGAGCCACCCAGGTGTCCAGGAGTATTAAGCATATTTCTATGGCCATTGTGCTTGTGTTGAAGTAAAAAGTAAATGAGACTCAGAAAGCAAAACCCCAGGTAAGTGTCAGGATAAGCCGCTTTGCTTTCTAGATCTCCCTTCCATCCAAAATTAATGTCCGTATGTGGAATTTAACAAACAAAACAGATGAACATATGGTAAGGGAGAAAAAAAGACAGGGAGAGAGGGAAACAAACCATAAGAGACTCTTAACCACAGAGAACAAACTGAGGGTTGATTGAGGGAGGTGAGGGGCGTGGGCTAGATGGGTGATGGGCATTATTAAGGAGGACACTTGTGGGGATGAGCACTGGAGGTTCTATGTAAGTGATGAATTATTAGACTCTACTCATAAAACCAATATTAGACTGTATGTTAACTAACTAGAATTTAAATAAAACTTGTTAAAAAGCCCACAAAATTAGTGCGCAAACTGTAGTGGTATTTTACTTTTTTTTAGTGAGCACAATCATTCTTATTTAGGCAAGAAACCACTCTTTTCTTTTGTAAAAATTTCTGGCACAGATGTTATAATCAAAACTACAAGTACATCAGATGATTCTCAGCAGAGCTTTTAGCCATTAAACCAAATGAGTGATATGTCAGTTTAACAGACTGATTGTAATGGATCAAGCCACTTTGTTTAGGAAATTTTTAATCTAATTGTCTTTTTGATTTTAATTAGCATGGGCAGGGCTATAGGAAGACAGAGATTGTGTCTGAATTTTGCCTTTATGATAAATTCTCACATAAAATTGTTTAATAGTTACGTCAGGATGATTAGTTTGGATGATAATAAAAGGGGAGCAGAACTTGAAAGTGCTAGTAAAATGGAGGTTTAGTGACATGTAATTTTTTTTACTGTAATGCTTAATATATCTGAACTAGAATAATGGAAACATTGTAGTAAATAGCTAGCTAGAGTAGCAAATGATGACATAGGGTTTTCTCTTCAGTCAAAAATGGAATCTTTACATAATTTGGCTATTGTTGAAAGATGAATGGATAAAGAAATTGTGGTTTATATACACAATGGAATACTACTTGGCAATGAGAAAGAATGAAAGATGGCCTTTTGTAGCAATGTGGATGGAACTGGAGAGTGTTATGCTAAGTGACATAAGTCATACAGAGAAAGACAGATACCATATGTTTTCACTCTTATGTGGATCCTGAGAAACTTAACAGAAGACCATGGGGGAGGGGAAGGGGAAAAAAAGTTAGGGAGGGAGGCAAACCATAAGTGACTCTTAAACACTGAGAATAAACTGAAGGTTGATGGGGGGGTGGGAGGAGGGGAGGGTGGGTGATGGGCATTGAGGAGGGCACCTGTTGGGATGAGCATTGGGTATTGTATGGAAACCAACTAGACAATAAATTTCATATAAGAAATGGAATCTTAGGCTTTCTCAATTTATCTGTTAGTTGTACTTTTGTAATTTTGCTCATACTTTATCTCAACCTCATGATTGGTCCCCTTCTTTCTCTTTACTTTCATCTAAGCAACCTCCTAGAATCACTGAGCTTTGGAATGGGGTTTCCTCTTCCTGAGTGTATTGTGTTCACGGATTTTATTTTCCTATTCCAGATTCTTATATAATTTACACAAAAGACCAACTAGAGATCACTATATCTGCTCTATTAATAAGACAGTTGGATTTCTGAATGCAAGTAGAACCTAGTGAGAGACTTTCTTCTTCCCTGAATTAAATGTTCCCATCCTGTCATAGGTTCCACCGATGGAGCTTTTGGGATACAGTTTAAGGAAATTGTTGCTTATCACTTAGGAGCTAGGAGGCAAGAAGAGCTCTAGACCTTGTAAGAACACAAGTAGCAACAGAGAAAGCTAGCCAAGAAACCAGACCTGAGGCATGTATACCTATGCTTCTGTCCCAATCTCACCATCCATCTGACCATACATTTTGGCAATAAATGTATATTGAGTACCTTCTGTGTGCCTGACACAGTTCTAAGCACAGGAGATACAGTGGTGGACGAGACAGACTAGGTTCCTGCTCTCATAAGCGTTACAGCATAGCATGGGTAATAAAGAAATCTAGTAATCATCAGAAACATGGTTGGAAGAAAACTATCAGGAAAGTAAATTATGGGGATGAATTTGACTGATTGAAAGAGTAGTCTAGATTAAGTGGTCTTGTACGAATTTTCTGAAAACAAAACTTTTAGGCTGAAGTCTTGAGGACATCTTGGAGCCAGCTATGTAGCTATTAGAGAAAATAGAATTTCAAAATTAAGAAAATAACTAGTTCAAAGACTCTAAAGTGGGATCAAGAGTATATGTAAATGTTACTGATAGATGAGTTCTGGGGCTAGGCATGCAGGGTTTAATAGATTAGGACAAAGTATTTAGAGGTTTTGTATATGTATGTGAGGAGGATGTGGGAGGGGTTTATTAGGAGATTAAACTTGTGATATTATTTATATTCAGGCAGCCTTGGGAGGATTAGATTTGGAGGGTGGACTACAGCAAGCAGGGACTTAAGTTAGATGTCTGTTGTAATATTCTTGAGGAGGGATAATTGTCACATTGTCTATAGTGGTGTTGTTGGAAATGGAGAGAAGCTGGTCCTGATCCCAAAGCAAAATGCTCGTCAGAGGATGGAGAATAGGGCAAAATGTTTACCCTTACACTCTAAACGGATGCACACTTTGTTGGTGCTCAATAAAATTAATAAAGTATTTCTGGTCAACTGGCACATAGTGGCTGACAAAAAAAAAGTCTTTTGGGGTGCCTGGGTGGCTCAGTCGGTTAAGCATCCAACTTCAACTCAGGTCAGGATCTCACGGTCTGTGAGTTCGAGCCCCGCGTCGGGCTCTGGGCTGACGGCTCAGAGCCTGGAGCTGCTTCGGATTCTGTGTCTCCCTCTCTCTCTGACCCTCCCCCGTTCATGCTCTGTGTCTCTCTGTCTCAAAAATAAATAAACGTTAAAAAAATTAAAAAAAAAGTCTTTTATCTTTAGCCTCAAATTGATTTAATTTGAATAATACTCAAATTATGTTGAATAATATATTCACATGTATATATATTCAGGAACACATATGGTATTATAATAAATATGTTTTCCTCAAAGAAATATTTATTTCCAGAACAACACTATGAATAAGATAATGAGATAATGTCTACTGGTATATTAGAAATGTTGAAGAATTTGCAAAATATAGGAAAAGTGAGATAAGATCGAAGAAAAAAACCAGAGCAGAGAAAACTTTATTAAATATATATCCAATACAAAAGTAGGAAATTTTCCACTACAGTATCTCAGAAGAATGTCAAGTACGAAGAAAACATTTCAGGAAAAGGAGTTGCAGTTATCAGAGAAACTAATTGAAAAACTATATTCTGAATACCTGAGTTCTTTGGGCCATTCCTTTGCAAACAGTATAAAAGTTATGTAGCAGGGGCACTTTCTCCAAGGCTGCAGCCCTAAGAATAACTTTATAAATAAAACAATTTGCTCAGGTAAAACTCCAGCCACACAGTTGGTGCTTGTAAAAGATGCACATAGAGCCTGGGCTGACTAGAAATCTTCACAGGAGAAAATTAAGTAAATATCAGGAGCAGTGGGTTCTGAGAATTTGCCCAAGAACAAACTTTCTACAAGTCCCAACTTCTGATGTTAGAGTCTCAACCCCAGGAGAAAATGGGTTGGTGTTATGGCTTTGGAAGTAGAGGTAAGCGTAAGATCATACATTAACCAGGTGGATTGAGTCCGAACACCTAGACAATCTATCTACACACTCTCCTCAGATACCTGCCTTCCCCTTAACAATATCACCATGCAAACACACTCACATACTACACATGCGGGGTAGGGTTTTGAAGACGGGACCTGCTTTTATACACAAAAGAACAGAGATCCTCATTTGAGTCTGGGAAATGTTCAATCTTTTCTGTTGTGGGTAGGATGAGAATGACTGAAGATTCGAAAAGAAAAAATTACAATCAGGAATGAGATACTCCCATTATAAAAATGACATCAATCTTCACATTGTTTATTTATAAAAAATCCTGCTATAGGAATGAATTTAGGCATCTGTTGGTCTAAAAGATGGTAAATATTTTTCTATTACTCCATTTAAATTTTTACTTTATTGATACTGTATAAAAACTTTTATATTTTTATATAGCCATGAATTTTTTTCATTTGTTTATGGATATAATATCATGTTAAGTCTTTTCCACATAATATAAAATATAATACTTCATATTGTATATTATTATTTTTTGTATTTTATTTATTTTTAAAAAAATTAACATTTATTTATTATTGAGAGACAGAGAGAGACAGAGCATAAGCAGGAGAAGGGCAGAGGGAGACGGAGATAACCGAATCTGAAGCAGGCTCCAGGCTCTGAGCTGTCAGCACAGAGCCAGATGCGGGGCTCAAACTCACAAACCGCAAGATCATGACCTGAGCCGAAGTCAGACACTTAACTGACTGAGCCACCCAGGCACCCCTATCTTTTGTATTTTAATCCGTAACTCATACAGAGTTAAATTTTTGTAATTGTGAAATAGGGATCTAGCTTTTTAAAAAAATACTGGTGTGTTAGTACAATGAAATTTGTTGACGGATTTATTTTTTGGTCACTAATTTGAAACATATCATTTAACAGATTCTAGACTCTGCTTCCTGAATCTGCATTTTGTTCTATTCATTTATCCTTCAAACTGTTTTTAGAACCATTTTGATATCTGAATGATTATCTATATGAATCTTGAATTATTCTATATTACTGAACTCTGTTATTTGTTATAGTTTTTATTGTTGTTTGACATCCTTGAATTGACTGTGTAGAGAAATATGTTGCTCATAAATAATAATGTAATCTCCCTAATTCTGCCTCTTCTTGTGTTGCATAAATAAGATGTCCCACAAAATGTTTGATAATATATACTTCTAAGATATTAAAGTAGGGGTGCCTAAGTGGTTCAGCTAGTTAAGCTTCCAAATCTTGATTTTGAGTCAGTCATGATCTCATGGTTTGTGGGATCGAACCCCATGTCCAGTTCTGCACAGACAGTGTGGAGCCTGCTTGGAATTCTCTCTCCCTTTCTCTCAGCCCTTCCCCCACTTTCTCTCTCTCTCAAAATAAATAAACATTTTAAAAGATATTAATTTAAATTTGATATTAAATAAATAATATTGTCTTTATTTTTATTAAAAATTGTTTAATGTTTATTCATTTTTGATAGAGAGAGAAAAGAGAAGGACATAGAGGACTTGAAGTGGGCTCTGTGTTGACAGTAGAGAGCCCAATGTGGGGTTCAAACTCACCAGCCGGGAGATCATGACCTGACCCAAAGTTGGACACTTAACCAACTGAACCACCCAGGTGCCCCTAAATAATATTGTTTCCATGTAAGTTTTCTATTAATTTAATAGTAGATATGATTTTTGTTGTATAAAAAAGCTTTCCATTATGGTATACTAATAGAGTTATATTTCATTTATTTATTTTGAGGTAGTGAATTCTCTCACTTGTGGGTGTTGAATGTTATCAAAAGACATTTTGGATTCTATTGAGATAGTCACATATTTTTCTCTTTAACTAATTATTATAATGAATTGCACAAATGGATTTCTTAATATGAAATCACTCTTGCATGATAAACTAAACCAAATTTGGTCATGGTATATTAGTTTTAATGACACAAATGGATTCCATTTGCTAATATTTTATTTAGGATTTATGTATCTATAACTAAAGTTGATCTATAGTGCTATTTCCAAAGATATATTCCTTGAAACATTGCTTTTCTGTGCTAGATATTAAGTTTTAAAAAGTTTTTTTTCCAGCTTATTTTAGGAAATTCTAAGATAATTATATAAAGGAATGAATAATATATTATAGATGTCTGATTATGGCAAGGCTGTAGGATAAAAGAATCTTAAGACTCTTCATGTGCAAGCACTTCTAGGAGCTGAACAAAATAAATCAATAAGTTAAAAATAACTAAGTCTATGCTTTAGAAAGTGAAGCAGTGAAGAGAGATTTACCTTATGAAATATTAAGTTGTCTTATAAAGGCAGAGAAATGATAATGGTATAGGGCAGAGAATAAAAAGACAGATACATAAGTTAAGTGCCCCAAATCAGACCCGTGTATTTATATTTTTTTTAATTTTTTTTAACGTTTATTTATTTTTGAGAAAGAGAGAGATAGAGCATGATCGGGGGAGGGTCAGAGAGAGAGGGAGACACAGAATCTGAAACAGGCTCCAGGTTCTGAGTTGTCAGCACAGAGCCCGACGCGGGGCTCAAACCCACGAACTGCGAGATCGTGACCTGAGCTGAAGTCGGTCGCTTAGCCGACTGAGCCACCCAGGCGCCCCCAGACCCGTGTATTTATATGAATGAAAAAGATCCCTGTATGTATGGGTGTTAGATAGGAAAGCAGCAAAATTTGAAGAAAAGACAGATTATTTAATCAATCCTGTCAAAAACTTCTATACTAGAATATGGAAAAATAATTGAGATTAACTTGAAATACATTAAAGGATTATTAGTGAAAGGTATAATATATTTTTTTCTTTTTTCAAGTTTTTATGTATTTATTTATTTAGAAAGACAGAGAGAATGAGTGATGGAGGGGCAGAGAGAGAGGGAGAGAGAATCCTAAGCAGGCTCTGCACTGTCAGCTTGAAGGCTGATGTGGGGCTCCAATTCACAAACCATGAAATCATGACCTGAGCCAAAACCAAGAGTCAGATGCTTAAATGACTGAGCCACCTAGGCACCCGAGAAGTAATAATAAAAATATTAATATAAGAAAAATCAAATAAAATCTTTATTAGCTGTGTATGGAAATACACAATGTAAATATGCACCCAAACATGTCAAAATATAAACTTCAGAAATACTAAAAGCAATGGAATAGAAAGATATATGAAAAAAATCAATAAAAATAAAGTTTACATAAATGTTTTAATATTAAGCAATCAAAATTGACTTTAAGGCAAATAGGGTTATTAGAAATGAAGCGGGGCATTATATAAAGTTCACTAAGAACACATAGCAGTTTTGAACTTGCAGCTAACAACTTTAAGACAAAATTTAAGAAAACATACAATAGATAATGTGAGCAGCATAACTGGTAAACAATATCTAGTGAACATAAATTTCTTCACATGTTTAAGTGCACATGAATATTTGTTAAAACTGTAAATGAGATTAAAAGATACAAAAAGATATAGGGGGTTTTAACCTATCACTCTCAGTAAAAATTACATTTAATAGATTGAAAGCTAAATATGAATACAGACATCCTACACAATGCAATCATTGAGATAGATCTTTTGGATAAACATACAAATTTAACACCCTAATAATAGAGAATACAAGTTTTCTGTAATCTACATGGAACATTCACAACACTGATTATATATCAGATACAGAAATATCACAAACAGTGCCTCCAAATATAGTGCAGTCTAAATAGAGATTATAAACAACTTTTAAAAAGGCCTTCAACCTGGAAGTTATAAAAACTTCTGTTAAACAACTCGGGTGAAGAGGAAAACACAAATTGAAATTACAGAATCTCTAAATATAGTGAGTGAAAAAGTACAGATTGTTGTATGTAATCTATATTTACAGCGATGACGAAAGGAAAATTCATAGCTACAAACATCTGTGTCAGGAAAAATGAATGAATGAAAATACATGAATTAATTTTTTGATTCAGTATGCTAGAGGAGAAGAAAGAATAAAGTAATACAACAAAAAGCCCAAGGAAAGAAATAAAGCTTGAAATAGAAACTCATGAGGTAGCTATTAGGTAAAGAGTAATCTAGTTATTAAACTGAAAACCATTCCTCTGGGGGAAAAATATGTATTAGAGTTTTCCAGAGACACAGAACTAAGAATATATATTTATTAATATTAATTAATTAATTAATTAAATATATATTTATATATTATATAATTTAAGGAACTGGCTCATGCACCTGTGGAGGCTATAGAGTCTGAAATCTGCAAGGCAGATTGGTAGAGTGGATATTCACACAAGAGTTGATGTTCTAGTCTAATATTCAAAGGCTGGAGACACAGGTAGCCTAGCTGTGTTTCAGTCTGGTGGAAGGATTACTTCTTCAGGGTACCTCAGTCTTTGCTCTTAAGGCTTTCAAATGCTTAGATGAAGCAATTTTACTTTTGTAGGGTAATATACTTTAAAATGTGCTGATTCTAGCACTTTTACTTTAAAATGTTTACTTTTGGGATAGGCTCACTCCTGTTCAGGAGACAATTATAAGGCTTTTTATTTTGTTGCACATTGTCATGTGAACAAATGGAATACATGTAACTATCCTTTGGAGATGAAGGGATAAGCTGTATTGTTTTTTTTCACATCTGCAATACGTTACTACAGTTAAAATGGATAAAAAATGATATATTTATATTAACATGGACAAACCCTAAAAACATAATCTTGAGTCCTAAAAAAATTGCCAAAGGATAAGAACTGTATGCTGTCATTAGTATAAAATTTACAGATGGAGGGGCGCCTGGGTGGCTCAGTCGGTTGGGCGGCCGACTTCGACTCAGGTCATGATCTCGCGGTCTGTGAGTTCGAGCCCCGCGTCGGGCTCTGTGCTGACCACTCAGAGCCTGGAGCCTGTTTCAGATTCTGTGTCTCCCTCTCGCTGACCCTCCCCTGTTCATGCTCTGTCTCTCTCTGTCTCAAAAATAAATAAAAGGTTAAAAAAATTAAAAAAAAATTACAGATGGAAAATAATGGTATGTACATTTCTATGCAGACCTACACCTGCAGTGAATGTATAAAAACATGAGATTTATTTAGACACCAACTTCAAGATAGTATTTATATAGAAGCTGGTAGAAAAGCTATGCTAGCACTACATTGTTACAATTTTATGTTCTTAAAATTTTAGAAAAAAAAGATATGAAGCAAATATTGAAAAATATTAACATCTTCAATATTTCTCTAGCAAGTACATAGGGTCTGGTATATCATTTCCTGTAGTTTTGTTCTCTGTGTTCAAAATATTCCCTAATTAAAACATGTAAATTATACATTATAGTGTTTTGCATAAAACTTCATTATTTATAAAAATATTATTAAGGCCACATTATTATGAAATTATTTGAAAGTTAGTTCTTGTTTAACTGCTGTCTAAGTTAGCATACATATAATAATATAAACTTGAAATACAAAATAGCCCTTCTATTCTGTTTCCTGGGAAACAATTTTTATCAAGTCTTGACAGGAGATTTTGAAAGTGTCCTCTCTTCAGGCTGTGAAATGTCAAAGTTCATCTTTGTATGAGAATTCCCAACAAGATAGAACTTTCTTAGCTCTAATCTGTAATGTAAGGTGTGAAAACAGAAGTTATAGTTTGATTCTGAGAACTGTCGATGTGCGAAGATGACAAAGGTTATTACAACTCAGAAGTGCCAAACAATGTAATTTTCGAGAAAAACAGACTCCATAGAACTCATTTTTTTTTAGTGTAGTCTGAAAACTCTCCAAATACCATTTCATCTTCTAAAGAGTAAATCAAAATAAATTATTTCAGTTTTACTCTTTAACCAGAAATGTAACGCAGGTCTCAGGGGCACCTGGGTGTCTTAGTGGGTTAAGCGCTTGATTTTGGCTCAGGTCACGATCTCCAGATTAGTGAGTTTGAGCCCCACATCAGGCTCTGCGTTGACAGCAAAGAGCCTGCTTGGGATTCTCTGTCTCCCTCTCTCTGTGCCCCTCCCCTGCTAGCACTCTCTCTCTCAAAATAAATAAATACACTTAAAATAAAAAAAGAAAGTTTTAAGTTTCCCTTTTTTTAACTGTTTAATTTCCCCTTTAAATTGCAAATTCAGATTTGCTTTTGAGGCAGAGGACTACTTTTTCTCGAGGATGGAAAATGAGTATGGTCCAAGCTGCTTCAGCAGCCCTTTGAATTTAACTCCAAGTCAGGTTCTAGGGAAAGTTAAGTGAACAAGTTCAAATGAAAAGCTTCTGATTAAGATTTAAAATTTTTGTTCAAATAACATATGGGAGTCTTTAATCAAAACCGTATCTCTGAAAATTAGATGTTTTTCTCAACTGTATTTGTATCCTTATTACGAGGATTGTCAAATTATTTTGTGTTAATGAGGATGGTGTAGATGTATGACTTATTGAGTATGTTTGCATAGGAGTGTGTGTATGTCTATGAGTGTGCGTGCATGTGTGTTCTTGTGTGTGCATGCTAATGTGGAAGCATTAGCTTATAGGAGATTGTTTACATTGGATTACTTCCAGAAGCAAATGCAAGTTCTGTTTTACCCATTACCTCATAATGGAAGAAAGATTAAGAAAGAACTGTATCACTGGTCTTATAGCAAGAAACTTTAAACTAGCTTTGGTTTTCATAGTGGGCTGTGGTTTAAAAATAAATTGCCTAGACTTTGGGAAATGGATTTTAGCAACATTGTAGTTATCTTCACAGGAGCAGATGGTGTCCTTGTGGATAAAATGGGATAACTGTAAAGGTAGTTGATGGTCCCACAGTCAGTGATCCTGGGAAGAGAAACAGAAACTCTCCAAACAGAAATTGGTCTTTCCTTTCTATAAGGTGCAGGGCCAATGGATCACATATCAGGAATATGTATTCTGGATTCTGGATTCTGGATTCCCACTGGTGGTAGTTGTGCATGTGTGGTCTGGCCTGGGGGAAGGTGGATTCCCACTGGGGGTAGTTGTGGGTGTGTGGGATGGGTTGGGGGAAGGGATTAGAGCACAGGAACATGAGCAGCTTCCAGCAATGCAATGGCCGGCAATGAGTAAATAGGGAACTTACTAAGTGTTTCAAGGTCTGGTTTTCCCTGGTGATCTCTACAAGTAGCCACTTATAATACAATTTATATGTTAATCTGTGTTGGACTTTCTTGCAGTATCCACAAGCCTTCAGAAATGGGCAATTACAAATGCAATCCTGGGAGGAGTTCTACTTCTGTTCTGAAAGTAGGAAGCCGAAAAGAGGACCCACCACTCCTTTGCCAACAATGGGGAAAACACACACAAACTAGGGAAAAACATGGTTTTTTGAACCCATTAGAGATCTGAGATTGTGGGACACCCGAGAATTCTGAATTCTAAAGCAGGACAGACACCTCCAGGAGGAGTGGTATGCCCGGGTCAGCTCACTCGTGGCGGACAATAGAAGCAAAACGTCCCATCATGATAATAGGGAGCCATGCAGACACAGCTTAGCTACGTGGATGTGCAGTTTGTGCTTAGCTGCTGGTTCTTTCCCATGAACTTTCACCTAGTGACATGAGAAATGTTGGGGATGAGGTAGAACATTAGAGAGAGACTCCCTCAGTGATGTATGGTGAGCTGCAGAGAAATGGCTGCTGCCACAGAAAGGCGCAAAGCCCTGCCCTGGGGGTACACCTTTCTCAGACAGGGAACTGCTGAAGGGGTGCAAGTTGTGGGGTGCATGGTGGGGCTCTCACCTCTGGTCTTGGGTGAATCCAATGTAGCTGGGAGAAAAGCTGGGAGAAGAGAGGATTTGGAAGTGTGTATGAACCTGTGGAATTGTATAGTCGACAGAATTATAACACAAAGAATAATCCAATTCATTGCTAAACCCGATTATTTTATATTTTAAATATCTGTCAGTCTTAACATTTTTCTTTCATTCAATGCCACCGCTGAAGTTCAATTATCTGCTGATTCATCTTCGTCATTTAGACGATAGTAACTTTTCCTGCCTCTTTTATCTCCACCAGCCAAGTTGAATAAACATTTAAAAAAATAATGTTTATTTTTGAGAGAGAGAGAGAAAGAATGCGAGTGGGGAAGGGGCAGAGAGAGGGAGACGCAGAATCCGAAGCAGGCTCCAGGCTGTGAGCTGTCAGCACAGAGCCGATGCAGGGCTCAAACCCACAAACTGAGAGATCATGACCTGAGCCGAAGTCAGGTGCTTAACAGAGTGAGCCACCCAGGCGCCCCCAAATAAACATTTTTAAATGTGAATCTGACCACGGTGTCCTTCTCCCATTGTACTGGCTACTGTTTATTGTTTAAACAAAATACCTGAGGTCTGGAATGTTTAAGTGATTTGTCTATGATCAAACATTGTGGAGGATTAAGTCAAATTCTTCTCATTCGTATTTGGTTCACAATACAGTTTTCTACATTGACTGGTTGAATATAATACCCATTGGCTAACGTATTATAAAATTTCAAGTTCTCTCTGATTTCCTTTATGCTTGTTTCCACAGAAGAGCTTAGGCGATTCATTTCCTGTGAAGACACACTTTGCTACCATAGAGGAGCATAGGTATGGTGATTCAAACATAGGGGCAGAAGCTCTATCAACAGTAAAAGTCTGTTCCTCACTTATAACATGAAATGATTGAGACTCAAACAGATTCAGTCATAGAGGTGTTAAGAGTAAAAGAAAATCTGTTTCTTTGACCACCAAGAAACCAATCAAGTTAAGCTCACTAATATTCCAGTCACGGAATCAAACTCCAGTCCCACGGAATCAAACTCATAAACCAAATGAAATAACACTATGAAATTGATAAGCGGATAAACCATATACTGAGTAAGCTGCATATTCTTGAACTATCCCTACGGTTTTACAAGGACATTGTAATAAAGCATTTTTGGTTTTGTAGTTTACCATCAGCAACCAGTGAAGTGGCTGTTTTATTATGCTTCGCTTCTGGCTGAGTGTGAAGGGAAAAGGAGGTTTGTGGGGGAGATGGCTTTTATTTCTACATAGATGCTGGCAAAAATAGAAAGCGGAGGATAGAAAATTACTAGTTAGGTACTGTACATCCTGTTTGTGAAAAAGTTCTGTTTTTTAAATGGATGCCAGTGAGGATTCTCTTTTTTCCCTAACTTTCCTAGCACATAATCTCCACCTATTCTGACATTCATTGCAACGAAAGAGATGTCAAAAGCGTAAGAGTTTTATATAAAATCCTTCCGTGTAGTAGTCCCTCTAAATACGTAAGTGTTTGTTTTGATTGAATTATACTACTTCAAGTCGAGCACCCAGCCCTGCTCCAGTTTTCATGATTTCCCTTGTCTGGGGCCACTAGAGTTACTTTAAAGAAATAATGACTTGTTTCTGATTCACATCATTCTTTTAGGTGACTGACTCCATTTTCTGCTGCATAAATTTCTTAATAAAGTGTCCTTTGCTTTACCACTTACTATTATATTTCATTGTGCTCTAAGAAGAATGGGCTTATATGCTATACAGATATATAATAAGATAAATTCCCCAGAGTGGCAACTATGTTTTCAAATATGACTTATAGAGAGACTTACATTAAAGAGCTGGCCTTATTGAATCCTGGTGGTTGTGTAGACTGATGCCTCTATTTTCAGTTAATTAGGAATAATTGGTTAAAAAGAGGCTGTATAGTGATGCAAAATCATGATGGAAAACCAAGGGCTATTTCAAACATTGCATAAGAGCACACATAAACTTAATTGAAAATATGTAACTTTGTATCCATGTAAAAAGCGGATCAGCCTTAAAACGATGTGAAAAACTATAAAACTTAAGTGCACTATTAAAGACTTAATAATTGTGTTTAATTATGTTTTATTTCACTATACACATGCAATTAATGTTTGCTTTCAAGAATGATCTTCAAATTAAATATTAGTGCAATAATAAACACAATTCTTAAAACAAATAAACATATATACATACACCACCCGCTATCCCCGTCACCCTTCCCCCACATCAACTCATTCCAAAAGCAATGCCATCTATTCTCCATCAGTCCCTATTTGGCTAAATCTAAAATAATATAAGCATAGAAATTTCTAAATTATTGGCTATTGGGAAAATAGTCTTGTTTAGAAATATGTAAAATATTTTTCCCAGAAGTGTTTTCTGAATATATTGAGTTAAAATGTCAAGTACTAAAATAAGAAGCATCAAAGTTGTCAAGTACCCAAATTTAAGGAGTAGACACCTCCTCAAGAACTTCGTTAGCACGACAAAGACAACTCTGTCAATCAGAAACCCAGGACAAAGACCAAAGTTCTTTTCACAGGAAATGTTCCATTTGCAGTATCCTAACCCTTGGAAGTTTTGGCTGATTTTGAAAGGCTCTTAATAAAGGTACCCTTGAGGAAACAAAGAAGGAGAAGGAGAAGGAGAAGGAGAAGGAGAAGGAGAATTTATAAAGGAACAACCAAATCATTTTTCCAACACTTCACCAATATCCCAGACTCCCCCTCCCTCATGAGCATGAGCAGAAGACCAGGGAGAAGACAATCACCAGAATCAAGAGGGGAATAACACAGCTTTTTACTCCTATGTTAAAACAGAAGGACTTCATCTTCCTTAAAAGTTCGGTTCAGAACGTCTCAAATTAAAAATATGCGATGAAACTGACCTGTCTGAAGCCAAAAGACATAAATTTTTCATTCCCCTGTGGCTATGTGCTTGTTCCACACACCGTGGTCTATTTCTTTTTGCCTGTGTGACTCAAAGTTAAAGAGAACGGGAGACAGACAACAAGGCCGAGAGGCGGCGGCCTGAAACCAGCTGCCGGCCCACCATTTGGCATGGTGAGCGTTGTTAGTTCCCTGTGGGTTAAGTGGCGATGAAAACTAGCCGAGCGCGAGAAGTCTTGCTGGTACCTTGCCTAAGAGCACCAAGCTGCAAGAGATTGTGTGGTAGGCTGCCAAAGGCAGGAGCTGGGAAGAGGGGAAGAATTTCAGCCGGAGTGAAATCTCTCCCATTAAAGAACCGTGCGGTGAGGAGGCCACTTACAGTTTGCCCTGAAAGAACTATCTGGCCCTACAAGGGAGCTGCCGTGTGGGCACCTGTCATACACAGGGCATCGGGAGGCAGCCAGGTCAGTTAGAAGTTCACTAACCACACACCAGCTATGTGACACCTACTTGTCCTGTATATATCTTCTATCCCTCCTGCTTCCTTTGAACCATAGCAGCTAAGAATGCATTTCTTTTACATACTGAGTTTCAATTTACGCTTTTGTTTTAAGAAAGAGTGCCATAGATACATGTTTTAAGAAAGAGTGCCATAGATAAATTTTGGTTAAAAATTACCAAAATTAAGTGTCCGACTTCGGTTCAGGTCATGATATCACAGTTTGTGAGTTCGACCCCTCGTCGGGCTCCGTGCTGACAGCTCAGAGACTGGAGCCTGTTTCAGATTCTGTCTCTCTCTCTCTCTCTCTCTCTGCCCCTCCCCCACTCACTCTCTCTCTCTCTCTCTCTCTCAAAAATAAATAAACATTAACAAAAATTTTTAAATTACCAAATCAATTTTCTATAGCAGCTAGCTCCAAAATTATGCAATTCCATAGTTAGAAATCACAGAGATTTGGGGAAGACATGTAAGAATTCACAATGCATACAAAGAAATAGGCATGACTGTAAGAAGGGGAGACTCACCTCAAATTTTCTTGCTGAAAATGACCTCCGCGTCCAGGCTTGCCTCCATACCACAGTCACACATTATGCGTGCAGATGTGTACATCCATGCATATATATGTAGCATATATCTGCAATAGTATACAAATATATAATATATGTTGGGTGATGATTCCAAGAAGGGATAAACATTCAGCAAAAATATTAGTTTTACTTTTCTTTAGAAAAATTAATTTTAAAAATTAGTCATTTTTTATTTGCTGCTATGGGCTACAGAAGGATTACTGTCTCTCCTGCATAAAATGCAGGCTTATAGGAATTATAGAGATTTATGAAATAAAAGCTTTTGCTTACTAATACATATTTTAGCCACATCTTAGTTTATTCACTGCTTTTCACATTTACATCTTAGCTTTGCAACAGCATTCTATGCATATATTTTGCAGATATTGAACATACAAGTAGGGAGAGATTTATAATAAAGGTGGACAAAGATATGTACAATCATAGAGTACAAATTAGAAAATTTTACAGTTTGAAGAGACACAGATCTCTCACTCATTGCTTGGATTTAAAGAGTGCTACACAAATGTACTCCATTTTTACATTTGTACATCTTATTTGAATTGAGCTTTGTTCCATGTAATATTATAACAATATGTCAAACGTAATTGACATAGTCACTTAAAAGTGTTCAGAAAGTCGGCCTATGGAATGGGAGAAAAATATTTACAAACCATATACCACATAAGGAGTTAATTTCCAAAATGTAAGAAACTTCTACAACTCAGCAAAAATCTAATAACTTGATTAAAAAATGGGTTAACAACTTGAATAGACATGTCTACAAAGAAGACATACAAATGTCCAAAAGGTATATGAAGAGTCTCAACATCACTAATGTCAGAGAAATTTAAATCAAAACCACAATAAGATATCACTTTACATTTGTTAGGGTAGTTACTATCAAAAAAAAAAAAACAAGACAATTAGTGTCGACAAATTGAAGATGTGGAAAAATTGGAACCCTTGTACACTGTTGGTGGGGATACCAACACTGATATGGAAAACAGTATGGAGATACCTAAAAAAATTAAAAATAACACCACCAGGGGAACCTGGGTGGCTCAGTAGGTTGAGCACCAACTTCAGCTCAGGTCATGATCTTGCCGTTCATGAGGTCAAGACCCGCATCAGGCTCCCTGCTCTCAGCATGGAGCCTGCTTCAGATCCTCTATCCCACTCTCTCTTTGTACCTCCCCTGTTCACTTTCTCTCTCTCTCTTAAAAAATAAAAAAATAAAATAAAAAAAATAAGTAAATAAAATCTACTCTGTGACATAAGTCTACTTCCGGGTATTCATTCAAAAGAACTGAAATCAGAATCTTGAAAAGCTACTAACTTTCCAATGCTCATTGCAACACAATTCAAAATAGGGTAGGCAATCTAAAATATCTATTTGTGCATAAATGGATAGAGAAAATATGGTATTTACATACAATGAAATATTATTCAGCCTTAATAATGAAGGAAATTCTGCCCATATGTGACAACATGGATGAGTTGGAGGATGTTATGCTAAGTGTAACAAAAGTCACAAAAGTCACAGAAAGACGAGTAATGTGTGACTCCACTCACATGATGTATCCAAGTCAAATGCGTAGAACCAGAGAGGAGGATGGTGGTTTCCAGGGGCTGGGAGAGAGGGAAACAGAGTTGCTATCAACAAACACAAAGTGACAATTACGCAGATTGAGGAAGTCCTAGAGATCTGTGTACAGCATTATCCCTATAGTTAACAATACTGCACAGTACACTTAAAAATTTGAGAGAGTGTGGATGCCTGAGTAGCTCAGTCAGTTAAGCGTCTGGCTCTTGACTTTGGCTCAGGTCATGATTTCACAGTTCGTGGGGGTGAGCACCGTGTCAGACTGCACTGACAGCACAGGGCCTTTTTGGGATTCTCTCTCAACCTGTCTCTATGCCCCTCCCTCATGCTCTCTCTCTCATTCTCTCTCTCACAAAATAAATAAGTAAACTTTAAAAAAAAATGAGAGAGTATATTACATTTTTACCCAAATAAAATGCCTTTTTTAGAAGTGGTAGACACTTTTTAATATTATAAAATTTTGTAGCTTATAGTCTTTTGTATAAGCTTTTCGATGCCTGAAAGGATGTTCATATTCTACACATTAAAAAATAAACCATAAGAGATGTGGGAAAATAACTAATACTGACTGCCAACAGGAAGAAATGACACAGTATTTCACAAGCTAAAGAAACATCAATCACTAATGCAAGTAACTTCTAAACATAATATTTTCACTATATAGTCTAAATTAAGGGAGAAACATAAATCAACTACAAACAAATCATGAACTCTTTCTCATGGGCTAGTTTTACGAAGTGATATGAAGGTGATATAAAGTTCTGAAAATATTTTATGTATATTATGAGATTAAGCAAATAAATAATGTATCGATACTGTCGGGAACCAGAAATGTCACTATAGAGAAAGGAAATATGAAGAAATACTGGAGTCAAGGCATGACCCTGAAAAATTTGGATCGCAATTGGAAATATCAATGTGAATTCATGATTTCTAATATCATGTGTATCTGTTCAATTACTTTTGTGTACAGAGAAAAGCAGAGTGCTAAGGTTAACAACAGAGACAAACAAAAACAAATTAAACACACACACACACACACACACACACACACACACACAGAGTAGAAATACCTGTTGTCTCATTTCTACCATTTACCAGGTCTTTTACTATGACTGAGCCACTAACTTTTCAGAGCTGTAGTTTGTCATCTGTAAAACTGTAAGTCACAAATCTCTGAAAATACTTGGGTTTTCCAATGCAATAACATATACTACTATAAAGTAGATTAAGTCAAATGGAGGGTCCATCTCTTCTAAAACTTTTACCAGAATCTGTCAGCTCTGGCCATAGGGCCCTATTGCTAATGAGCTGAGTTGTGGTCAATGATGAATCGGGGATGACACATCACTGTTGCACCAGTGGAGTTCAGCATAACTGATATCATAGCAGCATAGTGTGCAAAATCTAAACATTCTTAGCAGAGAATGGCAAATGAAACAACCCTTGGGAAAGTTTATACCAGTTTCAAAAATTATGTTCTTAAATTCTTTGCCTGTTGTCCTCCTGTTAGGGCTTCAATGTTTGCATCCTTTCAAAATTCATATGTTGAATCCCTACCCCTAATGGGATGGTATTAGCAGGTGGGTCTTTGGGAGATAAATAGATTTAGATCAAGTCTTGAGTTTCTTCATCATGGATTAATGCCTTTATAAGAAGAGATCAGGGAGCTCGCTCTCTCTGCCATGTGAAGATATATCAAAAAGGCAGCTACCTACAAGCCGAGAAGAGGGTCCTCACCAGAACTCGACCGTGCTGGCATCCTGATCTTGGAATCCTTAGTCTCCACAACTGTGAGAAATATTTCTATTGTTTAAGTCACCAGTCTATGGTATGTTGCTATAACAGCCAAAGCTGACTAAGAAAACGACTACAGAATTCATATACGATTTCTTTTAACTGCATCTCCCATAAACTTGAAATAATTTTCTAAACACACTAATGATTTGCACAGTACAAAATCATACCTGGATAGTTCATTTGAAATGATAAACCATATAAATGTAAAGAATAACTTGGGGCGCCTGGGTGGCTCAATCGGTTAAGCGTCCGACTTCAGCTTAGGTCATGATCTTGCAGTTCGTGTGTTCAAGCCCCACATCGGGCTCTGTGCTGACAACTCAGGGCCTGGATCCTGCTTTGGATTCTGTGTCTCCCTTTCTCTCTGCCCCTCTCCCACATATGCTCTGTCTCTCTCTCAAAAATGAATAAACAGTAAAAACATTTAAAAAATAAAATGAATAACTCTTTTTGTATAACTAGTTTTTAAATCAATAGTTTTTTTTTTAAATAATCCTTCCTTATGTTCCCAAAGATACAATTGGAAATATGTCTTCCATTATATAAGTCAAAAATAATGGGGTCTCTTGACAAATTAATGGTACTTAGGAAATTTTACAATTTTTAAGTCAAAAGATTTTGTGGGTAAGTGAAATTGATTCTTTTTGAAATATTAATATCTATTTGCAGTTGCACTTATAAAATACTGACCTATTTCTTTCTCCACAAAAATAAGTGTGCTAATATTCCAGAGATAGGCCATATGCTATTGCTCTGGATCTCCTGTGGCTTTTGAGACATGAATTCTCACCCAGTGAAATAGTGTGATAACTATGGTAGTCATCATATAACCTTCACATGTAGAAAGTGCGATTCCATTTTATTATCACAATCCTTCTAACATTGAGGTGGTAAGTTGTTTTTTCTAAATAACTTCCTTCTGTTGGAGATGCCATCTGCAGTGGAGATTAAGGCTAAGATGCATTTTAGTGGCAGTTAAGAGAGGAATGTGTGTGTGTGTGTGTGTGTGTGTGTGTGTGTTTCTTAGAGTAGCTACATCACATTTAGGATAAATAAAAATTTTGAAACATTTAATAATAGCATTAATTCTACATTTTTTTGACCATAAATTCATGCTAGTTGAGAAAAAAATAGAGCAAATAGACATTTATTTCATGATATCCAATTGCAGTAAGCTAAAAATACCTAAATATGTAGTGATACTTTATTATGAAGGATATCCATTCTAATCAATAGAAATGTCTCAAAGTATTTCTATTTGACTGTATATGATTCAGAGAATTCCCTTGACATGTAATATTCTATTTCTTTTTTTATTCTCAAGTTCAGAGAGGTTTCCTATGACATATAGCCAGGCAAATACATATGGCCAGGCAAATGATGTAGCCACACAGAAGAGAGGCTCATTTTCTAGAAATATTATACCAGTGAGGCTCTGAAACTAGAACCATCATAAAAAAGAATGAAGCACAGGGTTGAAAAAGGGTATTGAGAGGAAATCTTAGGGGCGTCTGGGTGACTCAGTTGGTTGGGCATCCAACTTCGCTCAGGTCATGATCTCACAGTTCATGAGTTTGAGCCCTGAGTCAGGTTCTGTGCTGACAGCTCGGAGCCTGGAGTCTGCTTTGGATTCTGTGTCTCCTTCTCTCTCTGCCCTCCCTCGGCCACTGTGCTCTGTCTCTCTCTATCAAAAATAAATAAATGTAAAAAAAATTAAATTAATGTGGTAAGAGGTAAGGGTCTTGGCTCATTTTTGTTTATATAGATATCTTATTTGAGTTGTATCATTTATTGAAAAGATCATCAAATCTCCACTTCACTGTACTGTTTTATGTTTGCTATAAAATGTTCAACACATTTATAAGCCTGGTATTATCACTTTTTGTCCGTATAAGCAAGCTGTGGATCATGAAGGTGAAAAAGGCATATAACCAGTAAGTAAAAAAGTTATCATTCCAAGATCTTTTGGCTGCCAAATTCATACTTTTCTACCTTGACTTATCTCTGCAGTTCTTTCCGTTTTACTTCAAAGATATAGAAGCATTTGTTAAATTAATAACTAAATCAGTAAAGACGCTATATATAAAAATTTTTTTGAATGATCTGGAAAGAAATAGTGTTTCTGAGAACTAGTTTTGGCTATGGAATGGGGGCATATCAGAAATGAGTGAGTGAGTGCCCGAGTGTCGAAGAAGACAAGGAAAATACACATTTCAAGATAAAGTGGAGAGGTTCTCTTGAGACTAAAGTGATATTTCAGTAATAAAATTTTATAGAGGGAGAGGCATTGTCCTAGATGGCAAGGAAGTTAAGAATAGGGGTAAGATAACTTTTATGATGAATGGTCAGTAGTGGATGGGACAAGCACAATGTTCTTTTAATTGCAGCACAAACACACAAAAAAGTAAAGTCTAGTTAATATATCATTCTGTAATGTAGTCATAATATAGCAAAAACCAGAAGTCTTTAGTACAGAACTGAACAAAGATTGCAAAAATACCTGTTGGAAAATGCTTGAACATACACTGAGACCCAGGGTTCATTGGCTGTATTTGACTAACTGGTAACATTTTAATCATGATAAGATTTGTTGAAAAAGGATCACGTCAGTTCACTGTGTTCACATGTCAGTGTTCAGTCTCTCCTTATTTCTTTTTTTTTTAATTTTTTTTAACGTTTATTTATTTTTGACACAGAGAGAGACAGAGCATGAACGGGGGAGGGTCAGAGAGAGGGAGACACAGAATTGAAACAGGCTCCAGGCTCTGAGCTGTCAGCACAGAGCCCGACCTGGGGCTGGAACTCACAGACCGCGAGATCATGACCTGAGCCAAAGTCGGACGCTCAACCGACTGAGCCACCCAGGCGCCCCTCTCCTTATTTCAATGGGACTCTCGACCCAGAGTGGCTAAGGACTCAGCTTCTCTACGTTCCTCAGGATTATCTTCATCCCTGGTTCACTTCTTTGTTTCAAAACCTATCGCAAGGTTTTTCTGGCATCTCCCAGTGTTTGTAACTTTTGCATATTTTGCATTGATTTTTCAAAATTCACTTCAGGGACCAAGTTTTTAATCCATTGATTTTCATATATACATGTATAGATTTTTTTCTGAATTCTTCACTAGATTCAGGGATTTTTTGCTGGGTGTGCTAACACCAAAAACCACACGATCAGTTTTTGTGGCACGGTAGCATTATACTCTCGGTCTGAGATTCTGATTCTGTATCCAGCACCTTTGGCAACATCAGCATTTTTCTCTGCTGTAATGATCAGAGTAATATTCTATTCTCTCACGGAAAGAACCCCTTCTGATTGGATTCTACACTGAAAGCACATTCCTTGTGCAACTCGGCAGCAATTTTTGTGCAACATTTTATTTGCTACGAAATTCAGTTATATAGTTGACATCAATTAATGTGTATTGGCCAGGAGATAGGTTTTCACATTCAGAAAACGCTTGCATTATTTTAATTTGTTTTTACAACTCCAAATCTCCTACCTGAATACTACTAATAATGGCAACAATTAAAAAAAAAGTGCTCTTCAAAACATCTCAAAGTGCAATGGGAAATTGCATTTGTGAAGTTTTATATTATTAAACCAATGCTCAGGGACGATTATGATTATGTGGTAAGCTCATTTCAATGTTCTAGTTTTTTACTGTCACCTTCTCTGAAGAACTCTAAGCACTAAAGGAGAAATGATCGGATACTAAGCGTGTATTGAGGAAAGGTAGTTCAGGCTAACAGAGTAGGGCCTGCCCAGTGGGCTTGGGAAGCACACACTCAGGTAATAATGTTAGCGTTAAAGGAAATGAAAGTGTCACGGTGAATGTGAAAGCAAACAGATGTCAGCTGGTGTGTAATGCTAATGGGAAAAATTAAAAAATAAAAGATCAATTCAAATGAGAATAAACCTAAGTATTCCAAATGAAAATCCAATTAAAGGGATGCTTACTAGAGGTAAAACACACTCAATAGAAAGATAACTGCAAGTCCTTTCAGTTCTGGGGAAAAAAAAAGTGCTAACTTTAATGCTCACAGCTTGGGGGCCAACGACTAGATTGAACTCCCTGGATATACACACACATAAAGAAACATAAATTACTGCATTGCGCTAACAAAGTTATACAAAGAATGTGCTTACCTTTCAAAGAATTTAGAATCATCGTTTGGCCTCCTAATAATTCCAGACAATAATTAAGATTAACATAGAACAAAATAAAGAACACAATCTCATTCTTCCCATGCCAGACCACTCAAAATTAGGACCCAAATCTGCAAAGCCAGGCCAGTTTTCTTTCTTTTTTCTTCAGTGTAATAATGTATATTTGACCTCTGTATGCAATTACCACTTCGAAATTCAGATTTTACATTAGTTCACATCACCTAAAACCATGTATCTAGTTCCTGCTCTATCCACAAGTTTTTATACCCAAATTAAAGACAATTGAAGGGGAATTAGGGAAATGCAGGACAAAAGAAAGTTGTTTGGCTTGAGGTAATATGAAAAGATGTGATCTAGATGTAAATGTCCCTATAAACGTGTAGAAATTTCCCTTTCTAACACAGAAATAAGAGTCAGAGGAAAAAGGCATTTTCTAGAAAATAATCTGGCTCAAAAATAACAACTGACCCAGAAGGCTGTTTTCTGAGAATGAAAAGCCTGTCTGTGAAGGAGTATGCGTTATTCAGTGAACCAGAACTATGCAAAGTCCTAGCAATAGCCACATTTCCAGAAATCGGGATTTGATATAGTTGCCTCCAAAAGCAGACACATTCTTCTTGTGTGACTTTGTATTTAGAAATACAAGATGACTTGTTATAAGAGATAATAACTAGTTAGAATGTGGGGGAAGACAGTCCTATCTTATTCTGCTACCTCAATTTCCAGCTTTATGAGGTCTAGATAGGAATACTTACTAATTGACCAATCCTGGAGTTCATATGGCTATATACCTAAGAAATATTTTAAAAATGCCAAGAAAGAAAATAACAATACAGAGAAAAACTATATAATAAATGGCTGAAATTTAGTGTTCACTTTCCCAATTACTTTGGTCAAAAAAATGGGTCACTAAAGCCTTAACGTGCACCTGGAAATGTGGCTTTCTGTGTCCACGCCCCAATATACTTGTGAGGCTCTTACTTCTCACATACAGGTTAGCCTCTTCTCCAGAGGCTAACTTTATTCCAGAACATCACTGAGAAATAAATGAAATCTAGAAAGGATGATTTATTCTATTCCCCTATGAGGAAATCTGAGTTCTACATAGGGTACGTAACCGATACAAAGTTACACAGCTAGTTAATGGTCAGACTCACACCAGAATACTGAATTTGTGTAAATATATTGCTTTTAATATACTTTTGGTTTTAAAATGTGTATATGTGGCTCTCAGCTCCTTTTTGTTATGATCTTATTTATTCGGTCTCTCAATTTTAGCAATTCTTATGTATTTATTCATGACAAACACTTGCTTGGGGCTCTCTGCATGGTTGGAAAGTAATGAGAAATCAGGTCGATAATTAATCAGATTTTCTCTTTACTCATTGGAAAACAAAAATTTAATTGCATGTAGTTATCTTATGAGCAGTAAGTTTTAGTTTGCTTAAGATTGTGCACATATATGTACAGCATTTGAAATTGAAACAGTAAGGTTTATAAAAGTCAAATTGTAGTTTGTAAAAGCACTTCAATTTTCTTTATGTATATTTTCATACATTTGCGTATTTATGCTAATTGGTTCCTGAAATATTTTATTTATGTAAGAAACCATGACCTGGATATATGCAATGGCACAATATTTATATTGAATTATGAAATGTCATTAAGAATATGGATTCTAGAGATTTTAACAGCTCTTAATGGCTGTGACATCATGAATGGGCTGACTTTACCTCTTAGTTTTCTCATTTTTCAAATGAGAAATAGTATCTCCATTGTCAGATTGCTATATATATTAAATATATATATATATATATATATATATGTAGGGCACTTAGAATAGTGACAGGAACAATAAACTCTACAAAGTTGTTGGCTATTATTATCACCATTAATAAGATTTTAGACTTTAAGACTGATATTCTAGGCCTATTATTCATTATGTATTTTATTTTTATATTTATTTTACATTTCTCTCTCACTATTAACATAGTATTTTGCTATACCAATTTCATATTATGTAATTTTATACCCCATTTAGAATATTACAGATTATACATAAAAACAAAATAAATCCTCTAACATCAAAAATACAGAAAATAGTGGTCCAGAGAACAGTGTAGCACCTGGCACATGCAAAAGTATCAACAGTCAACTGGCAGGATGGACTTTGGCCTAAACATATCAAGAGATATCACATAAACTCTACAATAATCTTATTTGAACTAATGGAAGTAGGCTCTGAAAAACAAAATCTTGGGGGTTTTTTTTGTTTCGTTTTTTGTTTGCTTTCTTTTCTTTTCTTTTCTTTTCTTTTCTTTTTTTTTTTTTTTTTGAAATCTTAGCTCTTACCTGGAAATTTGGGAATTTATACCAAGGGCAAACAAAATTTCTTATACTATTAAACTTACACAATACAAATATCCATATTGAAAGGAGCAATTTCCTTTAGGCTGAGAGATATAAAATAAAAACACGACTCACAAATTTTACTATTGTCTCTCTTTTTTTGTTATTATATATATATGTTAGTTAACTTTAATTATTGGCTTTACTGTGCACTTAAAAATCATGAAAACCGATGGGCTTAATTTCTATTCACCTTACAAATAGATTTAAGCATGAGCAAATAAGTGTTACCACTACAAGGATAACTTGGCACATTTTCCATTATGGAGAAGATTCAAACACAAGTAAACAAGTCAAGCAGATAAAAACTAAAAGGCTAAGGGGCGCCTGGGTGGCTCAGTCGGTTAAGCGACCGACTTTGGCTCAGTTCATGATCTCCCGTTCTGTGAGTTCCAGCCCCGCGTGGGGCTCTGTGCTGACAGCTCAGAGCCTGGAGCTTGCTTCAGATCCTGTGTCTCCCTCTCTCTCTGGCCCTCCCCTGTTCATGCTCTGTCTCTGTCTCAAAAATAAATAAACTTTAAAAAATTTTTTTTTAAAACTAAAAGGCTTGGAGCACCAACGTGGCTCAATAGGTTAAGCATCCAACTCTTGATTTCAGCTCAGGTCATGATCTGGTCATTCATGAGTTCAAGCCTCAGGTTGGCTTTGCACTGACAGCACTGAGACTGCTTGGGGTTCTCTCTCTTCCTCTCTCTCTGACCTTCCCCAGATCTCTCTCTCTCTCTCTCTCTCTCTGTCTCTCTCAAAATAAATAAATAAATAAATAAATAAATAAATAAACAAATAAATAAAAGATATAAATAATCTTAAAAGGAAACTAAGAGACTAAAAATTATATGTAAATTGGTAAATATAATTAATAAGTTTTATTACTACACATAGGTAGAAACATGCATAGCAATTATGTAACATATTTTTTCTTCAGCACTGACGAATAATTTCTTCAAAGTTATAGGAACCAAGATATGGAGTAATTTCTAAACAATTAGCATAACAAAGACCACAGACTAGGATCACAAAGCAATGAAGTTCCACATCAATAATAATAACAGCAAAATTAATAATCCAATATATTTAAAACTATAAAACACAATTACCTATGGGTCAAATAAGTAATAGGAAAATTAAAAAGTGATTTGGAATTACCCAAAATGGTGAATACACAGCAAATCAAATCTTTTATGATGCAGATAAATTAGCAATTAAAGGAAAACATAGGGCCTTAAATGTCAGAAGAAAATACATGCTGAAGTTAAATTCAGCCAAATGTTCAGCTGAAGGGACATCCAAGAAAAGTAGAACCGAGATAATGATTATAATAGCAGGAATTAATGAAATGGAAAGCAAAGAACAAGCAAAAATCAACCAGAATGAAAAATATGTTATTTTAAGTCTAGTAAAATTTTAAACTAACAAGAATAATCAAGCAAAGACACAGAATGCACGTATAAACAATAGTATGAATTAAAGTGGTATACGACTATATAAAAAAAAATACAAAAAATAATATGGGAATGCTATAAAATACTTTGTCTTAACATATTTAAAAATCTAGACAAATATAATTTTAAAATGACTACACACACATACACACACACATACACACACACACAAACTAGAAAACATAAACATCCCATAATCATGAAAAGATAAACAACTTAAAATCTTTACAAAAGGAAACACTGTCCTCAGTCATACTTTAAAGGAGGCAACTATTCCAATTTTATAGAAACCTTTGCAGAAACCAGAAAATTTCAATTTAGTAGGCTTATCTTGATCCTCAACAGAAAAAGATAATACAAAAAAGCTTAAGATAGAGGACAATTTTACTTAAGAACAAAGATAAAAACACCACCCAGAAAATTGCACACTGTATCCAGGTTTATTAAAATATACCCTAAATGAAATGAATTTATTAGAACACTGCAAGGTTGGTTCAATGGTAGAAAATGTGAGGTTCTTCTGTTTTGTTTGTTTATTTCAGTAGGTTTCACGCCCAGTGCAGAGCTTGACCTCTCAACCCTGAGATCAAGACCTGAGCAGAGATCAAGAGTCTGACACTTAACTAAGCCACCCAGGTGCCTCAACAATACAAAATGTCTTAAAATATTGTGCCAGACAGTATTATTTTTCCTGCATATTTATTGCCATCACTTGGAAAAGAATCATACTTTCCCATATCATATATGTCAGCCCGAGACATGTAGTTTGCTTTAGATGATGAACTGTAAATGCAGTGTTAGGCAAAAACTTCAAGAGGCAGCCTGGCCTTACCCATGATTATGTTTCTTTTACCAAACCAACAGTGTTCCACATGGAAGCTGTTCCATCAGTAGATTTGGGTTGAAGACAACATGAGATACAACTGCAGTAAATCTGAGATAAACACTTAGCATGAGCAAGAAATAAACCTTTGTTAAGTTACTGAGTTCTGTGGTTATTTCTTTTTGCAGTTTAACCTATCCTGACTATTTTAGTAATTTACCACACTAACAAGTTAAAAGTGAAAATTTCA
This sequence comes from Lynx canadensis, assembly GCF_007474595.2. Taxonomy (NCBI): domain Eukaryota; kingdom Metazoa; phylum Chordata; class Mammalia; order Carnivora; family Felidae; genus Lynx; species Lynx canadensis. The sequence goes on from NC_044306.2 coordinate 70,252,641, forward strand.
GTGAATACCCAATTATCCTGTAAAAGCTTGCAATAAAATTCAATACTCATTAATGATAGGAAAAAAAATGACAATAAAATAAAATAAAAAGAAGCATCCCCATCCTAACTAAAGGGAACCTACCAAAAAACAATAGAAAAAAATAATGGTAAAATGTTAGAAATGTTCTATTTAACACTGGGAACAAGACAAGTATGCTTATTATATAAAATATGCTTATATACAAATATATTACTTATTTTATTAGTGTTCTAGCTGTCACAAAAGTCAAATAAACAAAAATAAGATATCTAAGTATTGGGAAAAAAAGTATAACAATATTTTCAGGGATATGGTTGCTTACATAGAAAATCCTAAATACTCTACAAATAAGGTGTCAATTAATACGAGAGCTTACAAGAAGACAAGTGATATAAAAATTGACTGCATGCTATAGGCCAGCGAAAAGAGAATGTATTTAAATGAAATGTACAATGTAATAGCATAATCTTGTGAAATCATCCAGGAATGATGCTTAAGAAATGGTGTAAGACATTTTTAAAGATAGTTACAGAACTCTACCGAAAGCCATTTTTAAAGACCTGTGCAAAACAGAAACACGCCATGTTCATGGCTATAATAAATAGGCCAGTTTTTTAAACATTGACTTATAAGTAAAATGCAATTCCTATTAAAATTCTATTATCTGTGTGGGACTTGCTAAGACTGATCTAAAATTTATATGGCAAAGCAAAGGGCTCAGAATATACAAAATATTCATGAAAAATGGCACTTTGGAGAGACTTGCCTACAAAATGTGAAGGTTTATTATAATGCTGCAGTAATTCAGAGAATATGTTATTGATATAAGGATAAAAAAGAGATAAACTGAACATTGCAGTGAGCACAGAAATATTTCTGCATATGTATGAATACTTCATTTGTTACAGAGGCCACACTGCAGTTCAGTGAGAAAAGAATACCATTTTCTCCAACTAGTGCTCTCTAGTCATTGATTAGACTTTCCCAAAATCAACAAAGTCGCTCCATATTTCACACAATAAACAAAAATTCAACTTCAGGTAAGTTGAACACTTACATGAGGAAGAAGAAAATAAAACATTCAGAAATTTTATCTAGTGATGTACTTAAGGCTCTAGAAAATGTCTGGCACACAATTGGTACTCAATAAATTATTTGAACAAATATGGGACCATATGAAATCAGAGTAAGGAAAGATTTCAGGAAACACTTGTGTCTGTAATAAACAGTAAAGGAAATGATTGATAATTTTTGATAATTTAAGGTAAAAATTTCTCTTCATCAGAAGCTACTAATAAAAAGTTAAAAACATAAGCTACGAACTGGAAGAAGATATTTACATTAAATACACATTAAAATATTAGTATTTAGAATATATAAAGAACACTGACAAATTAACAAGAAAATGACAACTCAATTTAAAAAATAAACAAAAGATGAATAAGCATGCTGGTGAAGAGACACTATAAATCACCATTTAACATATGAACAGAAGCAAAGACAGTTCTATCAGTATTTTATTTTGTTAGCTAGGGGTAGAAACATGGATGTTTAACATTAATCATTATATTTCATTTACCTTACATATAAACATCTACATGTATATAGATATAATCTTTTGATGTCTGAGATATAATGAAAAAAGATAGTAACATTAATAATACAAAGCAATGTCTGAGTAAGAACTCTTAAAAGTTTACTTTCAACTAGTAATAATAGCATTAAAGTAAATGATAGTTACAATTCACTGAGTGCTTTTATTTATCCTACATTGACCTGATAACTTCACATATCTTTTCCACTTTTTACATAATTCTTGCATGTATGTTAAATAGGCCATTTTCCCTATCTAACCAAATGGAGATTTTAAGAGGTAGATTCTGTTAAACCATGAGCATAATATACGGATTAAGAAATACACCTTGCTCCAGTGTTTTGGGCTCAATGTAAATACAAATAAAAACGAATGGTGATAGACATTACTTTGGTGAATCTCAAAGACTTTTCTCCACACATGCTATTCAGTATGCATCAAATATCCAGGGATCCATGGGCACATTCATAAAGTAATGCTTCCACATATGGATCCTCATTACTTCTCTCTTTATGACTGGTGGTTTGTTATTCATTCATTAATAACCAAGTGAAATCTGAATTCTGTGGAGTGGATGAACTAACCACAACCATTCTTTCATCTATTCAATATTGAAAGTCTACTAAAAGATCAGAATCTGTTGAAAAACACAGCAAGCTCTCCTGAACTTTACATTTAATTACACTGAGCAAGTATGCATCTTTTTAATGTTACCAAGATATTCTTCTCCAGCTGATATTTCTTTCTATAATAAATTTTGTCAGGACCAATTTCAGACATTGTACAAACATTCCAAGAAGGTAAAGTGCAAGGAAAAAATAATTAGGTCAAAAGATCTGCTTTACTACACCTCATTTGCTCAACCAAAACTCATGATACCACAGTGCTTTTTTTTTTTTTTTTTCTTTTCTTCCAAGTCCCTGGATATTTATTCAGGATTCTTTCCTGGGCCCCCTCACAGCAAACAGTTCTTCAGTCAATCCCTTCCCGAGTCCTTCTGTAGAACTTTTTGCCTGTTTCACATAGCCATATTTGTTGGGGCTTTTGTTTTTGTTTTTGTTTTATTTGTCTAGATTACAATTCAGCCTAGATTATTGACCAGTTTCTGTTCTCACTTAACTTTTACATTGCTGAATACTGTAAAGTATATAATGACGGACAGTTAACATACTTCCAGGGAGGGAGCCCATCATCCAGCAGGGTGAATTGCAGCCACATGTGCCTGTAATATGGCAGGTGTCAAGGTCTGCTGCTAGGCAGGTTGAATGCATACTTTCTGCCTACACACAGCACTTGAATCTCATCTGAGCTAGTAGCACCATTTCTGGAACCCTGAAAACTAGATATACCAAACAGTTTATCTGCACTGTCTGTGTTTTGTACAGCAGATGGCTGGCTGGTTGTTTTTACATATAATAAGTGGAAGTAGCACATATCTATAAATAAATAGTACATTAAGCACTCTTTTGCCAAGTACTGTACAGAGTTTTGCTTTTTTTTAATTCAAATATGGAAGTAGATCCTGTCACAGGTTTTCTGTTATGAATGCAAATTTAAGGCATGATTATATTCAGGGTAAGATAGGATGATTAGGACAAGGACTCATGTCTGCTGTTTCATCTTCAGCACTAAGCTGCCTTTGTGTCCTTTGTTAGAGGACTGAGAGATTTGTTCAGCTAAAAGGAACGAACCTCACAAGGTCATTTTGTTAATTTCACCACATAAAATGATCAGATCTATAGGAATAAATAATGGGTGCTGTTCTCACATGTTGATAAATGTCCATGATAATCTGTTACAGTGACTAAGTAGCCTCAGGTCGATGTCTATACTTCCCAGACTGCTTGAAGACTTTCCTATGAAATGCTGTGGTAGGAGGGAGCTCAAAAGATCAGAAATGCAGACAATAAATTATAACCCAAATGCTTCTTCCTTCAGATAAGATTTTTGATCTGTCAAGAAATTACAACAGAAGCTAAAATATTCATTGAACTGATTTAAGACTTCCAACAAACTGTTTTTCTCACCGATAATTATTTATATTCCACAAATTCTGAAAAGGTGATACATACTGAGAAAACCTCTTACACACAGAAGTTACCCACCCACATTTTCCACACGCTTATAAGTTAGCACTTATATTTAGAATTGCTTCCTAAGCAGGCCTCCTATGCTCAAGCTACAGGCAATATTCAAATACTCAAATAAATATTAGCATCAGTGTGTGTGTTCTATGCATTCTCAATGGGTTGGTTAGAAAAAAAATTAAATGTAAAATAGCTAGCTAGTGAGTAAAATGTAAAAATGAGTAAGCTGATGGCAATCGTGATTAAATTTGTAGAGAAGGCAAATATTTTTGAAGTAATATAAAAAAAAGTAAGGTTTATTGGAGGAATAGTAAAAAGGTTTATTTTAAGGACAGTTAACTGTTCCATCGTTAATTGTGTCAGTCTGTGATTTGGCTGACCAGGAAATCTGCCAGTTACTCTTTTTTTTTATGTTTAATTTATTTATTTAGAAAGAAAGAACGTGCAGGGGAGAGGGGCAGAGGAAGAGAGAGACAGAATACCAAGCAGGCTCCACACTGGGCACCAACCCCGATGCAGGGCTTGGACCCACGAATCATGAGATGGTGACCTGGGCAGAAATCAAGAGTCCAGTGCTCAACCAACTGAGCCACCCAGGTGCTCCTGCCAGTTGTTCTTAATAGAGTAAATACTAAATTAATATTTTTGGAGGGTAAAAAAAAGAAGAAAAAACACAACAGACACAAGAAATACTGTGATTACTCCTCAGTGTTTTTTGTTGTTGTTTTTTTTTTCATTCCCAAAGGCAATGGCTCATACTTGGTGAGAACTAGGGATGCATACATAATAAAACTTTCCATAACACAAGTGAAAAAATTGAAAACTAGAGCTTTCCACTCGATGAAGGAAACTAAGCATTTGGAGGTAGGAGAACTATGCTGGACAGTGTTTCTATTTAATTTGCACAGCTGTATCGGTGCCAAATCTATTCCATGTATTTCTTCATTTTCCCCACCCACAGGATATTTGCACATGCTGTTACTTCTGGCCCCAATACTCTGCTGTTGCAGATCACTGTATTCTCACTATCAATTGCATTTTAAGTCTGTGTTCAGTTATTTTTAAATTAATAACTACACTCTAATTACTGGCCCCCAACAAATTCTCAAATAGAATCTCTGCCCCAAGAAGCTTGGAAAGTGAGATGCTTGAAGTGAACTTCCAAGAAGATTGCTTTTTTACACCGTTGAAACAATCTTAGCACTTACTCAGATTTTTGGTTTGTCACTCTGTTAAAAGCACTTAATAAGATTCTTCATGTGCAAGGCACCCTTCTGGGCATAAAAGAAAAAAGAGCTAGTCTATTTTCCCAGCCCATGCCATTACACTATCTCTAGTGGAATCGTTTCTGGAGGCAGGAAACAGAATCAAAGCAGACAGTGTCTTGTACAATCTCTCCATGAGTGGGAAGGATGGCAGCAAAAGATATAGTGCCTTTTCTGCTTTGCAGCAAAGCTCCACTATTGGATTTTCGGATCAGTTTAGAAGCAACTAAGAGACCTATCCTGTTAATTCCTTGTGTTTTATAAATGGAAATTAAATAGAATTCACCCATGACAAATATGAAGGGAGAAAAAAAACCCACAATTTTACAATCAAAGTCTACAGTCTATTTTTCCAGGGGTAAAAAAAGTAATGCTAACAGAATTCTGGATAGTAAAAACTACATTTCTTCCTGTTCACTGTGAAAAAAATGAATTAAGTGGTGATAATAAATAAATTTGAAATCAAGATTTCAAAGAAATGAGAATATCAAAACTAATTTAAGTGTTAAAATTCCGTTTCTTAATTTGTAAATCACAGGTAATAGTTAAAATAATAATATTAATATCTTTATATCAATAAATGAAATAATGAAAGTGCTATGGTAGAAAAAATCACAAAATGAGATTTTTAAAAATGTGAATCATTATTAGCATGGTGATTAAGTGCAGACTTTGGAGCCTGATTCCTGGTTTGAATTCTGCCACCTCTGTGACCTTTGGGGGTTGCTTAAAATCTCTATGCCTCTGTAAGAGGGGGAGAATATTAAAAGGGCTAACTCATGAAACTTGTTTTGAAGAACATTCACACTCACTAGAGGGAAACTATTAAAATTATGGAAATGGTCTTTAGTATTAACCACAGAGTAGTAAAAGAGTTGTCTGAATAACATTGTCTGATTCTTTATTGTGTCTCATTTCCTTCCTATTTAAATCATTTAAACTTACCCTGTGGCTTCCCAGATAAAGCTGATACTTCTGAGTATGCTGCCCTGTGAAGAATGTCATGAGCCTACTGCCACTTGCAGCTCTCAGATGACCCAGTCACAGTCTATCTTGCTCCAAGTCGTTGCTCACTCATTTTTATTTCTGTCCTTGATGTCCTTTGTTCACCATTCCCACTCCTCTTCACCTAACTCCATCATGGTCCCAGGTAGCACCTTCTTAATGTTTTCTGAGCACTATACTGAGATCATGTCTTTGGTAGGCTGGGTCTTCCACTGGAACAAAAGAAGCTTGAGGGCAGGGATTATGTTTCATTTTTTACTCTTGTGCCCCCTGAACCTTGCCCAATAACGTCATTTTGTGAATGTTTCATAAGTGTTTGATAAATGAATAATCAGGATTATCAACTGATATAAATACGCCAGAAATTAATCTTGTCTTTTTTGAGAGACTCTCCGCCATGTCTAGACCAATGGTTTTTAAGCTTGGGAGCACATAGAACCTCAACAGAACTTTAAAAAACAAACCAACAAAGAAAACAATGCTCAGAACCTATTTTTTTTTTTTTAATAATCAGGTCCAGGTGGTTCTGTTGACACACCTTCACTGAGAACCCTGGTCTAGAAAAACGTATTTCCAGTATTTGGTTCATAAGAATATTTTTACACAAAATCTAAAATCCTCTAATTCTAATTCCCCACCCTTGGTGGTATACTTTTAAGAGTTTTTAACTAATGCATATTTAGGAGTCTGTGAAGTTTTAGATGCTATTAATTAATTTGCCAATAATTTTCTGTGGCTTTATTACCCTATAATCATAGAAGTTATTTTTTGTTTCCGCCAGGTAACCTAGATGAGTGGAGCACAACTGTGCCTTCGGGGTTTTATTTAGCTGCAGAATTAGGTTGTTAAGATGTCAGTCCTTAAATGTCCTAACTTCCATTTGGGTCATGGTAAAAAAAAAAAAAAAAAAGTCCTGGGTGAATAATAAATTTGAAAATTAATGTAAAATTTTCCTCTCTTCAGTATTCTGTATGCATCCAAAATTCCCAGTTAAGCCTCCAGTCACTGAAACTTTTTACTGGTATCTTCCAAGTTCAAACAAGTGCTCTTTTTTAGTCTTGCTTATTATTTAAATTTTGGTCTACGTTTAAACAGTCACCAAAAATGTTATAGTTGATTATATCCTCTCCATTAATTAAAGTGAGGACAGTACAGGTGAAGGTGGAGTTTCTTATGCATAATTTCATGGTTTATCAGGGTCAAAGTCAGAAAGGTCAGCTAGATCATTAATTATGTTTACGTTATAACAATATTTTATGTCATACAAATATTTAATTCAACATAGCAGTGTTTATTTTTAATCCCTGAGATATGAAAGATATTGAAGCCATACACCTTGATTTTAATCTATTTTAAATACTATACCTATTTCATTTAATTATTTTTTATTAAGGTATAATTGAAACACAACAATATATTAGTTTCAGGTGTACAACATAAAAATTCATAATTTGTACAAATTGCAAAGGATCACCATAGTAAGTCTATTTAATATCTATTACCACACATGGTTATAAAATGTCATTCTTGTGATGAGAACTTTTAAGATTTATTATCTTAGCGACGTTCAAATATGCAGTACAGTGTTATTAATTATACTGTATATATTTTAAGAGATAATTCTCCATGTCAATAGTGTGATATGAAAATATTGTTATGAGTATAAATCTTCTATCTTGAAGGTTTTAATTCACATGTGATTACTGTTTGTAAAAAGAAAAAAAGCTTGAATGTCTTAAGATATAAAACCAATGTAGTTGTTTTAGTAGCTAAATATTTCCTTTGCATTTGGAATCTGTCCCTTTATTGATCAGCATCCAACTTTCCTGTTTTCCATACTCAATTGCAAAGTTGAAGCTAAATTTACTTTTTTAGCATGTCTCAAAACTTGCGTGGATGATGTAAATATAAATGAATTGTAATAATCTAGTTTATATTGTCAAAATGAAATTTTCTGAAGGTAGACCAGAAAAACTTTGGGATCAAAGGTCTGAGAAAACTGGAAAAGTGAAAAGATATGTTAAGTGATTCCCACAGCTTTAGTGTTTCAGCGGTAAAGCAATACTTTCAACTTAAATAGCTTATGTGTATATGTATAAGTTACTGTCAAAGTGTCTCCTGGGTTTGAGTACTATTGCTATTGTACCCAATAATTGACATAATAATTGATATAATCATACAATAATTGACATCATGTGAAACTTATTTTAATTATGTTTTCTTTACTTTGTATAATATTAAAGAACTTTTCTCTATATAATGTTAACATCGAACAGTTGGTAAAGGCTGATCTAAACACATTTTGCTCATAGGCTCCAGAGTCTGTGCTAGGTACCAATTTGTGTTTCAGAACTGCATGACTGAGCTCAGAAAACTTGAACTCACCTAAAAGTATCATGTTGCTGTATTCTCATAATATAATGTACATTTAAACCACCTCAGTGTCTTGTTAAAATATAGATTCTGATCCAGGAAGCCTGAAGTGTAGATGTGATTCTTCAATTCTAATAAAGTCAAGTGATATCCGTATTGTAGTCCATAGACCACCCTTTGAGTAGCAAGGAGTTCTTCAATTTCTGGGTCTTTCAATTCCAATGTTCCATTACATAGATGAACAGGTGGGTTTTTTTTGGTTTGTTTGTTTTAAAGGTGGTAACTTTGTTGATAAGCAGACCACATTTAAGTTGAATTAAATTAAATTCTGTGCATAATTTTTATGATTTCCATCTTTTAAGAAGACTTCTTTAGAAAATCCTTAAAGTAATGAAGGATGAAGAAGATAATTACCATTTACATATATAGTAAAATATTGTTTTGCAAGCATAATTCGTTCCAGAAACATGCTTGTAATCCAAAGCACTTGTATATTCCCCACTGGAATTAATGCAAAGCAAATTTCCCCATAGGAAATAATGGAAACTCAGATGATTCGTTTCACAACACAAAATGTTCATTTTAAAAATGATTATAATACTGTAATATAATACAAAATAATAAAGAAAATACAAATTTAAAGAAAAATAAACAAGTTAACCTGTGCTTACCTTTGAAAACCTTCATGACTGGTGTGAGGGAGACAAAAGAGAGGAAGGTTATTGTGTAGGACGACTTTCACTATCACTAGCAGAATCACTGCTATCTATTGGCTCAATGGAATCTTTTTCTTTCCATGCAACTATTAAGGAAACCTATAAGGAACCCATCCAATGACACTTTTCTTTCCTTTTGATGATTTCATAGAAAGGTGAAATTGCATTGCTGATGACCCACAATCCTGCAATGAGACAGAGAGAGAGAAAATATAGTATATTACTTGGCCTTTAAGAAAAAGGAAATCGGGGCACCTGGGTGGCGCAGTCGGTTGAGCGTCCAACTTCAGCCAGGTCACGATCTCGCGGTCCGGGAGTTCGAGCCCCGCGTCAGGCTCTGGGCTGATGGCTCGGAGCCTGGAGCCTGTTTCAGATTCTGTGTCTCCCTCTCTTTCTCTGCCCCTCCCCCGTTCATGCTCTGTCTCTCTCTGTCCCAAAAATAAATAAAAAAACGTTGAAAAAAAAAAAAAAGGAAATCATGTCATTTGCAACAACATGGATGAAACTGGAAAGCATTATGCTAAGTGAAATAAACAAGACACAGAAAAACAAATACAGCATAATCTCACTTATATGTGGAATCTAATATATATAATAGCCAAACTCACGGAAGCAGACAGTAGAATGGTGGTTGCCGAGGTAGTGGGAAGATGCCAATGGGGAGATGTTGGTCAAAAGATACAAAGGTTCAGTATGCAAGATAAATAAGTTTTTATCATCTAATGTGCAGCATGATGAGTAAATTTAACAATAGTGTATTGTGTACTTGAAATTTGCTACGAGGGTTGATTCTGAGTTCTCAGCAAACACACAATATAAGAAAATTGTAACTATGCGAGGTGATGGATATGCTAATTAGCTTGTGATCATTTCACCATGTATATGTATATCAAAACATCAAGTTGTGCACCTTAAATATACACAATTCTTATTTCTTAATTATACCTCAATTTAACAAGTGGCTTATTTAGCACCCACGTGGTGCAAAAGTACACTCATTCTTTAAGTCAAATCAGAGTTTTACAGTTAGAAGAAAATTATACACATAGCCTTCTGATAGCATTTGGTGAAAAAATAGAAAATTATACTGTTATATAATTAATGCATTTGTTTTACAGACAAAATACCAAGAGAATTTTGCAGGATATATATTTTTCATAAATATATTTTACATAAAATTTGATATAAAATATACATAATATTTTTTCATTCATTCGATTGACAAACATTTAGATCGTCTCCATATCTTGGCTATTGTGAACAATGCTGCAGTGAACATGGGAGTGCAGACATCCTTTGAGATCCACACATTTACAGCTTACTAGTCTTCTGAGAACATACAATAGGAAAGGATAATCTTTAATAAATGGTGTTGAGAAAATTGGATATCTAAATACAGAATAACAAAATTGGACCCTTATCTCACACTGTAAACCAACTCCAAATTGGATGAAAAACTTAAATATAAGAGTTGAAACTGTAAAACTACTATAAGAAAACAGGGAAAGGTTCCTTGACATTGGTCTTGGCAATAATTTTTTTGGATATAACATCAAATACACACAACAAAAGTAGAAATATATATACAATAGGATTGCATCAAACTAAATATCTTCTTTAAAATTGTTTAACTTTTTTTTTGAGAGAGAGAGAGAGCACGTGCAGGGGAGGGGCAGAGATAGAAGGAGACACAGCATCTGAAGCAGGCTCCAGGCTCTGAGCTTTCAGCACACAGCCTGATGTGGGGCTTGAATCGATAAGTTGTGAGATCATGATCTGAGCTGAAGTCATACACTTAACCAAGTCACCCAGGTGCCCCCAAACTAAATATCTTCTTCACAGCAAAGGTAACTATCCATTCTTACAGAATAAGGGAAAATGCTTGCAAACCACATATCTGATAAGGGATTAAATATCCAAAATATACAAGGAACTTATACAACTTAACATGAGAAACACATGCAACCTACTTAAAAAATGGAGAGAGAACCTCAATAGACATTTCTCAAGAGAAGACAAACAGATGGCCAGCAGGTATATGAAAAGGTGTTCAACATTGTCAATCATCAGGGAAATGTGTATTAAGATTACAATGCGAGGGGCGCCTGGGTGGCCCAGTCGGTTGAGCGTCCGACTTCGGCTCAGGTCATGATCTCGTGGTCTGTGAGTTTGAGCCCCGTGACGGGCTCTGTGCTGACAGCTCAATAGCCTGGAGCCTGCTTCCAATTCTGTGTCTCCCTCTCTCTCTGACCCTCCCCCGTTCATGCTGTGTCTCTCTCTGTCTCAAAAATAAACATTAAAAAAAAAGATTACAATGCGATATTACCTCACACCTGGTAGAATGGCATGAATGTAAATTGGTATAGCCATTATGGAAAACAGTATAGTGGTTTCTCAGAAAATTAAAAATAGAGGGCGCCTGGGTGGCTCAGCTGGTTAAGTGTCCAACTCTTGATTTTCAGCTCAGGTCATGATCTCATGATTTGTGAGATAGAGCCCCTCTTAGGGCTTTGCACTGTTAGGGCGAGCCTGCTTGGGACTCTCTCTCTCTCTCCCTCTCTCTCTGCCCCTCCCCTACATGAGCACTCTTTATCTCTCTCTCTCACTCTCTCTCTCTCTGTCTCTCTCTCTATCTCTTTCAAAATAAATAAATACAATTAAAAAGAAAAACAAAAAAGTTTAAAAAAAAGAAATTAAACATAGAACTACCTTGTGATACAGCAATCTTACTTTAGGGGTACTTATCCAAAGGAAATACCAAGCTACTTTTAACATCTGTATTTATTTTCCTCATTCTGTTTTAATTAAGGATAATGCCATGAAATAGACTTTAAAAATAATTTACATAATAAATGTTTAAATGTTTATTATTTCATATATTTGTTCCCATGTGTTTTCCAAAAACTAATGTATTGATGGGTTTGCAATTCCCTCATTGCCTTAATTTTGTTGTTTTCCACTTGAGTGTGCTGAGTACTTTTACCCTCTTTCTTTTTGTCATATGTTTTCATCATAGTACTACTGTTTTAGGAAGATTTACCAAGTAATTACATGAACTTGAATTGATAGGGAAACAAGCAGTAAAACACTAACTCAAATATGTAAGAAAAATAATTTATCTCTAATTACATTTATCTTGGTTTGCCAGGAATTGTAGGTCAAGAAATAATATTTTTATATTAAAGTTATTTGATAGGATCAAAACTTAATAAGATTTAAATGATTTTATTGGTAACAAATGGGAAAATATTTTGAACATCATTTAAAGATTTACCAACACATATATAAGCAATGAAAGAATAATTATTTAGAATACAAATGTGAAGTATTTATAATAGAAATATAAATGCAGTGGAAACAGACTCTGGAGTAATGAGAAATATTTAGATTCGGAACAAAATTTAGAAATAGACTATCTTCAAATAATAAAATGGATATTTTTATATGACCCCTGGAACCTATATTTGGAAAAAAAAATAGTAAAAATATATAGCTCTGTAGCACGTGTGTGTGTGTGTGTGTGTGCGTGTATGTGTGTGCATGTGTGTGTCATAGGAGGTGGGAATGGGATGGAAATCTCTTGGTCACCCCGAGAAAGAAAGAAAGAAAGAAAGAAAGAAAGAAAGAAAGAAAGAAGAAAGGAAGGAAAGAAAGAAAGGAAGAACCTTTCACAGACTGTCCCCTGCATATCTAGGTTGAGTGGAGGTAAGACAAAGGCATCATCTGTAGCAATTCTTATTGCCTTTCTAGACTATTAAAGATATAAAAAAATGCTTATTATCCCCAAATCTCTTGGGGAAATGCACATATTTCCCTTGGCTTAAGCTGTTTGAAATAGATCAATGTTATCATATTGAAAAGAACCAAATCATTTTTTATTGTTTTGAGAAAGGATCAAAATTCTAATAGTAATAATTAACTTCTAATAATTACTTGACAATGTGTGTTCTTCTCTCTGCTTTAATAGATTTGGACTATGTTGCAAAATTACTGCACCCTGGCCTCAGTGTTTCCAACACCCTCTGTCATAACTCCTTTCTCATAAGCCAAAAAGAGTTATTGATGAAATAGAAGACTGAGGGTTGATGGGGAGTAGGAGGGAGGGGAAAGTGGGTGATGGGCATTGAGGAGGGCACCTGTTGGGATGAGCACTGGGTGTTGTATGGAATCCGATTTGACAATAAATTTCATATTAAAAAAAATAAAAAATAAAAGAGCAGAGAAGTAATGACACTCATTGAGTACTTATCATGTTCTAGTCTCTGTGAAAGAAGAAACTTTTTTTATAATTATTTCTTGAATTGTAGCTTCATATATTATGAATTCTGTGTTGAGGCAACTATTATCTGGTGCAAATTACTTAACATTTTTAACTCTTTTATGGTCTAAACTTCTTAACGTAGGAAATAGGCTTTATAACATCTACATACAGTTTTCTGATAATTAAATGACACAATATATTTAAAATATTTGTCAAAGATTCTAGCATATCAAAGGCATTTAATAAATGTTATCTATAAAATTACAACTCCATTATCAGTATTATAATTTCTATTATTATTATTATTATTATTATTATTATTTAATTCTCACAACAGTAAGTCTGGGTAGATATAATGCTAATTTTTGTTAGTAAGGTTTGAATTTTAAGTAAATTTTCCAGAATTCCAGCATAATGGAAAAGCCAGAATCCAAAGTGATATCCATCTTATTCCAATTCCCTGTTATGTGCCTGACATAAAATTTAATAAAAATAAAACTCCAAACTCTACAAGTTGTATGGCCTTGATTTAGAACTTTCTTTTTCAAAGAACTGCATATATAAAATACAATTTTACCTGTCTTTTTCTAGTTCTAAATATTTACACAGAGGTATGCATTTGATTAGAAAAACAAAGTACATCCAGTGATACATAAAAGTGGTGTCATCTCAGATTTCTTTATGGCAGAGATATTTTTTGTTGTGGTTTTGATGGACTTGTAGATATTCTAAAAACACACTGTGAGTCAATCTCAAATTTTTAGGGGTCAATATCTTAGAAGGTTTTGTTTTACTTAGCAAACAATTTTAAATAATTTTGCGTATTATACAGATTCATTTTGGAAAGTCTTAGTAATTTTTAAAAGTATTTATAGCCTCCTCGAAAATAGAAAGTACTTGAAATTATGTGAAAAAAAGGTTTCATGTGATTCACATTTTTAGTGACCTACAGGAGATATTGAATTGGTGAAAGTATTTTTATTTCATATATTCATTCATCTTCCTTTGGTTTGTTTTTTTTTTTAATGTTTTATTTATTTTTGACAGAGAGAGAGAGAGAGAGAGAGAGAGAGAACAGGAGCGGGGGAGGGGAAGAGAAACAGGGAGACAGAATCCAAAGCAGGCTCCAGGCTCTGAGCTGTCAGCACAGAGCCCGATGCAGGGGATCGAACTCACAGACCGCGAGATCGTGACCTGAGCCGAAGACCCACGGTCAACCGACTGAGCCACCCAGGCGCCCCATTCCTTTGGCTTTTTATAGCTTATAAATAGTACCAAACAAATAGGTGTGTTACTAACAGTAGAGTTTAATCTTTGCAATTTTGCCAATGAATATTAAGGCTTAAAGTAATACTAACATAGAAGTTGATGAGTGATAAGAGGAATGTGTACTAAGTTTATAGTTGTAAGTCATGCTTATACGGCTGACTCTATTACCCAGGGAGTTGGAGAAATTCATGGAACAATCTAGATAATTCTCAAATCACAAGCCTTCACTTTTCTTTTTCTGTGAATACTTGTCCAGGAGATGTTGAAAATATATTCAATGCTGCATCACGCTGCAGAGAATGTAGGATCTTTCAGCACATTTTGTTTTTCTATGCCTAAATTCAAGTTTTTGTTTTAGTTTTTTGTTTCCCCTTGTTTAACAAGAAAAACCCCCCTCTGAAACTGAAATGTGGTGGGGTTGGTCTGGGATCTGTATTTTGACTATAATCATGATGGTTTTTAAGTGCCAAGGAGGAAAACATAAAATCTAGCATGACTTTTCCACTATACAGTATTCCCATATTTTGAGCTAGGACTATAGCTCTGAAGAGTTAGGATAAATCTGTGCTGGAGTTTGCGTCAGATCAAACTGCACTGGGTCTGCTCTTGTCAATGGAGCTCCTGCTATAGATGTTAGTGGCCGCAGAAGCCAGCTAAGACCACTCTGTACTTTTCATATTAAAGACATTTTTTTTCCTGAAACTATTGTAACATTGTGTCAACTCTACTAAAGACCTTTAAAAGTTAGTTTCTAGGGCCATGATAGGAGAGAAAAAGAACATCTAGATTGAATTATTGCCTTCTCCTCTATTTACCTACCACTCCCACTGTTACAAATAGATATGGGGAACAGACAATAGAAGAAGTAAAATAGGTTTTTCTTAAGTAATAACTATGGACTAGAACTTGTGCTAAGTGCTTTATTTTACATTTATGGTATCATTTAATTTTTTTAAATGAAATTTATTTTGAAGGAGAGAGGCGGCAAGCTTTTCCCAAATTGCCCAGGATAGAATAATTACTTTGGAGAAAAGGAACTAAAAAACAGATATCTATTACCCTAAGCAGGGCAAAAAAATGTGACTTCACCCAAGAAGAAATCAGCAGCCTGGTTTACCAAGTTACATGAGCACCCTGGTCAGACAGATTTGCTTCATGTTGGTAGTTCTCAGCTTCAGAAGTGGCCCTGAGGGAGGAAACAGGTGTCAAAATAACTTCATTCTTCTCTTTGTTCCACTTTCCATCGCCCGTTCTGTCTCATCTGTCTTACATTTCTCCTGCCCTAAACTGCTGCTGTCTTAGATATTGCCCATGATAGGTAGATTGGGTAATTTATCTTTACCCAAAGAATTGTCTCTAGGGCTAAGCACCAGTTATGTACTACAGCATTAACTAAAAGAATGTCAGACTTTTTTTTACAGTCAATTCTTATAAGTTATTCAATTTTTTTAAATGTTTATTCATTTTTTGTGAGACAGAGCCTGAGGGGGTAAGGGTCAGACAGGGTCACGAACTGCGAGATCCTGACCTGAGCCAAAGTTGGATGCTCAACCGACTGAGCCACCCAGGCACCCCATTCTTATAAGTTATTCATACAGATATCTGGCCCTCTCAAAAATAAGAAGGCAAACCAAAACACTTGGTTGAAATCCTAATAAAACATTAACTACAGTGTCCAAATAGGTCAAATTAACAATTCACAAATTCCACACTTTGGATAATGATATAGAATAATCAGTTACTTGTTTTGAGCTAGTAAGGGTTTTTTAAATAAGAAAAAGTAAATGTAATAGTTTTAAAAGACTCAATTTTATAGGAAAATTTGGAAGGGACTTGAATCCTTGGGAAACACTGACAATGTTTATAACTGTCATAGAAGCTCACTCATTAGAATTATGAAAGTGACAACATGAACGTAATGAATTTTGACATCTGGTGCATTGCAGGGAAAAAATGTTACTAAGCAGAATGTCTGAACAAACACTCTTAACTACAACTTTGTATTCTGAAAGTGCCATATAAAATATTAGAAAAGTACTATATTTCTCCTCTGGACATTTACAGATTTAAATATCCAAGGGGTTTATTTTGCCAGTTAATTTCTTTTTTTTTTTTTTTAACATTTATTTATTTTTGAGACAGAGAGAGACACAGCATGAACAGGGGAGGGTCAGAGAGAGAGAGAGACACAGAATCTGAAACAGGCTCCAGGCTCTGAGCTGTCAGCACAGAGCCCGACGCTGGGCTCGAACTCACGGACTGTGAGATCATGACCCGAGCCGAAGTTGGACGCTTAACCAACCAAGCCACCCAGGCGCCCCACCAGTTAATTTCTTAAACATTGAAAAACATTTATTGAAGGGCAGCTGTTTAGTATTCACAACTATTAAAACAAGTGCCTGTCTTCAAGGAAATTATATTCTTGGCATTTAGTTCTCTCACTGCCAAAATGTAAGCTTTTGAGATGAGGTATATAAAGTTACTTCTTCCCAAATTTATACCCAAATGTACCCAAAATCCTAAGAATGTCTACTCTGAAAATACAGTATTCCATTGTCAGCAATGATAGATTAAAATTCAGTTATTTTAAGTCAAATCTGCAGTGTCAATGAGAAATGAAACATATTTGGGAAGCTGATGTTTAATGTTGCCTAGAAATTTGATCTTGATAATACAGATGATCTGAAGAAGATCTGTGGAGCTTTTTTTACAAATGATTTCGTGAAATAATTATCCATACAAAGATTCCCTCAAAGCTAGGGTGAAATATTTTCTTAACCTCTTTAATAATCTTGTGCTAATATTTAATTTTTCAAATCCTTTTGCCTGAGTAGAAAAAAATGTAAGTATAGTTGTATGCATACATTTATACACCTACCTATACTCTCCAAACACACACACACACACACACACACACACTACTATATAATAAGTATTTTATTAGCTTGATGAATACTATATTATCCATAGGGAGCATAAAAATATACACAACAATGAATCTGCAGTATCTCTTCACATAACTTGAAAATTTTAAAAAAATGAAATTCATAAATATATATATATCCCCAGCTCTCTCATATATATATATATATATATCATATATATATATATCATATATATATATATCCCCAGCTCTCTCATAATAAATAAATAAACTAAAAAAAAATATATAAAGCATGGCAAAGACCTATGCCTGCAAACCATGCCAGATAAACTGAAACACTTTTACTTTACCACTGTAAGGAACTGGACAAAGATTAAAAACCAATATTAGTAGTTTTTGGACAGTGACCATTAGGAAGCTTAAGAAAAGAACATACAGGGGCGCCTGGGTGGCTCAGTCGGTTGAGCATCCAACTTCGGCTCAGGTCAAGATCTCACAGCCTGTGAGTTCGAGCCCCACATCAGGCTCTGTGCTGACAGCTCAGAGCCTGCAGCCTGCTTCCAATTCTGTGTCTCCCTCTCTCTGCCCCTCCTCTGCTCATACTCTGCCTCTCTCTGTCTCTCAAAATTAAATAAATGTTAAAAAAAATTAAAAAAAAGAAAAGAACATATAAGATGAGCCTTGGATTTACACAAACTATCCCTGATGGCATTTTCCAACCATGGCAAATAGAGTGAGACCGATGGTCTCCCTTAGTAGAAAAAAGAACAAGCAGAGAGTGAGGGCACCAAGGTAACCGAGATTTGGGAACATGATGCCAGTGAGACAGGAGCTGTAAAGGAACCACAAAACACTAGGCAGAAAATTTCCTCAAGTCCTTGTCCAACTTCTACATTGTACTTACACACAGTGAGATTCTAAAATATTTAGCTTGAGAACATTTTTGAAGCACAGATGTCAAGAAAATTTTGGACTTTGGCATAGCCAGAATAAAGCTATATTCCAGATGAGACCCTGGAAAGGCTACTCCCTATGAGTTACATCTGTGCTATAGTAGAAAAGACCAATCTGCACAAGTAAGGAGAAAGCTAAATGAGACATGGTTTAAGGAGGCCTAAAAGCAAGATTCAGTAGAGCTACATATTTTATCAGCTAGTCCTCTACAAAAGAAGACATCTTAACCCAGGACTTCAAAAGTCTTTCACCTGCAGTATTAAGCATTACAGAAAAAAATGATTAGACATCCTAAGAAGTGACAAAAGACAACTTATAATTAAATGATAAATGAATCGACAGAGGCAGACCCAAAGATGATGCAGATATTTAGAGTTAGCAATCAAAGATTCCCAAAGAGCAAACAAATAGTTTAAAATGGATTAAAACATAAAATATCTCAAAAGAAAATTCAAGTCAATAAAAAGTATAAACATTCTAGGACTGCATAAGACAATATCTGAAAGTAAGAACTGAGTGTATTTCATAGCTCCCTGGACACAGTAAAATACAGAGTTAATGAAATCACAGACAAGTTAGTAGAAAAATATCCAAGCTGAAACAGAGAGAAAATACACATAACAGAATTCAAATGTGTCACATGTGGACATGTTTTTATTTTTTTTTATATTTTTAAATGTTTATTTATTTATTTTTTAACGTTCATTTATTTTTGAGACAGAGAGAGACAGAGCATGAACAGGGGAGAGTCAGAGAGAGAGGGAGGCACAGAATCTGAAACAGGCTCCAGGCTCTGAGCTGTCAGCACAGAGGCCGACACGGGGCTCAAACCCACAAACCGTGAGATCATGACCTGAGCTGAAGTAGGATGCTTAACCGATTGAGCCACCCAGGCGCATCAATGTTTATTTATTTTTGAAAGAGAGAGAGAGAATGAGTGGGGAAGGAGCAGAGAGAGAGGGAGACACAGAATCAAAAGCAGGCTCCATCTAGGCTCTGAGCTGTCAGCACAGAGCCTGGCACGGGGCTTGAACTTGAGAACTGTGAGATCATGACCTGAACAGAAGTCCAAGGATTAACCCCCTGAGCCACCCAGGCGCCCCATGTGGTCATGTTTTTAAAACTTATAGGACATGTGTGGTTGCAATACAAGAAGGAGGAGACAGAAGGAAATGGAAGAGAAAATGTACGTCTAAAGAAATAGTAGGTAAGACTACTCAAAATCTGGTGAAAGGTAGGGCACCTGGGTGGCTCAGTCGGTTAAACATCTGACTTTGGCTTAGGTCATGATCTTGCAGTTTGTGGGTTCGAGCCCTGTGTTGTGCTCTGTGCTGACAGCTCAGAGCCTGGAACCTGCTTTGAGTTCTGTGTCTCCCTCTCTCTGCCCCTCTCCCACTCCCGCTCGTGGTGTGTGTGTGTGTGTGTGTGTGTGTGTGTGTGTCTCAAAAATAAATAAACATTAAAAAAATTAAAACAAAATCTGATGAAAGACATCAAATCACAGATTGAAAAGTCTCAGGGAAAGCCAACCTAGTCCAGTAAGAACTTTTCTCTTTGAATAGGACCTCTCTATTTAAAAACAGTACAGGCATCTTGGAATTATTGCCATTCCATTGTAAAGTATGTGGTCTTATTCTTGATTTTGTTACTAAAAATAGAATTGTGCAACAATCCCTCAAATGATCTTAGAAGCCACAGTGTTTATATACTGCTAGCTATCCAGCCCATAAAGGTGTCAAATAACAGACCCAAGGTTAATTTGCCTTTGGCATAAAAGTGATGAACTCCTTCAGTAAAACTGATTGATTGATTGACTATTTTTTCCTGGTTTTCAGTATTCCAGTGGATATTTTAGTAAGTTGTCATTATATTTCTTACAGAAGAGGTATTGAAAAATTTTAGATATTCAAAACTATCTATGAATTAAAAACTATGCCCTTAGAGTGGCATAAAAAAAAAAAAAACATTGGAGTGGGATATAAAAAAACATTGGAGCATGGAATCCTACTAGAAAAAGTACCCCAAATGTAATTATAATCTTTACCACCTTTAGTTAACAAGTATATATATGTTTCCATGCCCTTCAAAAATTTACAATAGAGTAAAGGAGTTAAGATAACTAATAGAGAAAATTAAAATAAAATATGAAAAGCCATATGTGATTTGTATAGAGCTGTACTAATACAGTAGCCAATAGTCACATGTGTTTATTGAGTTCTTGAAAACAGTATTTTTAACATTTTCTTTCTGTCTGAAAATAGAGTATCACCTAAAGTTTTTACCTATACTGTCATTGGGTCCTATGATCATTTGGGCAAAATATTATCACTAATTGTTTATCCGTTTGTTACATAAAATATCCCACAATTATTGTGGATTTTTCTCTCTTTTCTTATAATTTTGGAAATTTTTGCTACATATATTGTGAAACCTTGATATTAATTGCATACACACTTAGTATTATTGGATCTTTCTGTTAAATAAAACTTTTTATCCACATGAAATGACCCTATTATAATTGCCAATGGTTTTATAGCAACCGCTACTAATGTTTTTGTCTTGAATTCCAGTTTGCTTAAGAATATAATGATATACTTCCTTTTGATTATGGTTAAATGGTACATTTTTTTTTTTATGAAATTTATTGACAAATTGGTTTCCATACAACACCCAGTGCTCATCCCAAAAGGTGCCCTCCTCAATACCCATCACCCACCCTCCCCTCCCCCCCACCCCCCATCAACCCTCAGTTTGTTCTCAGTTTTTAACAGTCTCTTATGCTTTGGCTCTCTCCCACTCTAACCTCTTTTTTTTTTTTTTCCTTCCCCTCCCCCATGGGTTCCTGTTAAGTTTCTCAGGATCCACATAAGAGTGAAACCATATGGTATCTGTCTTTCTCTGTATGGCTTATTTCACTTAGCATTACACTCTCCAGATCCATCCCCAAAGGCAAGGGAATTAAAAGCAAAAGTGAATTACTGGGACCTTATGAAGATAAAAAGCTTCTGCACAGCAAAGGAAACAACCAACAAAACTAAAAGGCAACCAACGGAATGGGAAAAGATATTTGCAAATGACATATCGGACAAAGGGCTAGTATCCAAAATCTATAAAGAGCTCACCAAACTCCACACCCGAAAAACAAATAACCCAGTGAAGAAATGGGCAGAAAACATGAATAGACACTTCTCTAAAGAAGACATCCAGATGGCCAACAGGCACATGAAAAGATGTTCAGCGTCGCTCCTTATCAGGGAAATACAAATCAAAACCACACTCAGGTATCACCTCACGCCAGTCAGAGTGGCCAAAATGAACAAATCAGGAGACTATAGATGCTGGAGAGGATGTGGAGAAACGGGAACCCTCTTGCACTGTTGGTGGGAATGCAAATTGGTGCAGCCGCTCTGGAAAGCAGTGTGGAGGTTCCTCAGAAAATTAAAAATAGACATACCCTATGACCCAGCAATAGCACTGCTAGGAATTTATCCAAGGGATACAGGAGTACTGATGCATAGGGGCACTTGTACCCCAATGTTCATAGCAGCACTCTCAACAATAGCCAAAGTATGGAAAGAGCCTAAATGTCCATCAACTGATGAATGGATAAAGAAATTGTGGTATATATACACAATGGAGTACTATGTGGCAATGAGAAAAAATGAAATATGGCCCTTTGTGGTACACTTTTTTTTTAAGAGAGTGAGCTAGCAGGAAAGGAAAGAGAGACAGAGAGAGAAAGAGAGAGACAGAATCCCAAGCAGACTCTCCACTGTTGCTGCATAGCCTGATGCAGGGATCAAATCCACAAACCATGAGATCATGACTTGAGTCAAAATCAAGAGTCAGAGGCTTAACTGACTGAGCCACCCAGACACCCATAAATAGTATTCTTTTGCCTAATCTTTTACTTTAAGCTTTTTTGTAAGCTCATGCTTTAGATGTGTCTCCTAACAGTCAGCAATTATTTTTTATGCAATCTGTGTTCTTCTTCAGATAATTTAGTTTATGAATACTTATTTATTTATCATGTTTATTTATTTTTGAGAGAGAGAGAGAAAGAAAGAGAGAACATGAGCAGGGGAGGGGCAGAGAGAGAGAAAGAGAGGAAGATACAGGATCTGAAGCAGGCTCCAGGCTCTGACCTGTCAGCACAGAGCCCGACATGGGACTTGAACTCACGAACCATGAGATCATGACCTGAGTTGAAGTCGGATGCTCAATTGACTGAGCCACCCAGGTGCCCCTAGTTTATGAATATTTAATGTATTAATTTTTTGAGACTCACATATGCCTCTCTGTGCTTTCCCTTTGCCTACATATTCTATTAGCTTACCTTCCCCCTTCATTGCCTTTTTGGGATTATTATTTTTCATTTGTCAAAGATTAACATTTTTGCTAATATTTCCTAATATATTAAGGGTTGTCCTAGAAATTACAAATGCCTACTTTACTCATCAAAATGTAATGCTAATTGGTACTTTTACTAATATAATGTCCTTGGAACACTTTAACGCCATTTAATCTTTTCTTTTTCATATATGGTGTATTTATAAGGTATATTTATAATATAACAATGATTTTTTTGAAGTTTATTTATGTATTTTGAAAGAGTCAGAGACAGTGCAAGAGGGAGAGGGGCAGAGAGAGAGAGGGAGACAGAGAATCCCAAGCAGGCTCTGCACTGTCAGCACAGAACCCAACACAGGGCTCGAACTCACAAAACCATGAGATCATGACCTCAGCTGAAATCAAGAGTTGGACGCTTAATTGACTGAGCCACCAGGCACCTCCTAAGGAGATATTTTATACAGTTAATATCCATTTATATTTATACACACTTTTTTCCTTAATTTTTTTATTGTTTCATTTTCTCACTTATTTCTGATCTTATGTCTTGAATGATTTTCTTCCTGGCTTATAAGAGCATCTTCTAGTATTTTCTTTAGTATGGTTCTCCTGGTTGTGAATTCCCTTAGTTTTTGCTATTCTAAATTTATTGCTATTATCCTTGAAAAATACTTTGCAGGGAATAGAACTCTGATAAAATATTTTCTCTTTGGCTATTAAAAATATGCCATTGAGATATCATATCATATTAAAATAATTTTACTTTTGGAGCTCCTGAGTGGCTCAGTCAGTTGAGTATCCAACTCTTGATTTCAGCTCAGTTCATGATCCCAAGGTCATGGGTTTGAACCCCTCAATGGGCTCTGTGCTGAGCGTGGAGACTACCTGGAGACTGCTTATGATTCTTTCTCTCTCCCCTCTGCCCCTCTCCCCTGCTCACACTCTCTCTCTATAAAATATAAATAAATAAATAAATAAATAAATAAATAAATAAATAAGCAAGCTTTCCAGGAGTTAATTTCTATATTTACTCTGGTTGCTTTTGAAATTTGTCTCTTTGTCTTTGGTTTCTGCGGAGTTATTATAATATATCTAAGTGTAGATTTATTTTTCTTTATTCTCTCAGAATTTGTTAGCTTGTTAATTCTATGGCTTGGTGTTCTTCAACAGTTTTGTGTAATTCTCTGATATTATATCTTCAAATCTCCTCTCTTCTCCTTCTGGAACTTAATTGAACACATATTAGACGTTCTTATTGTGTTCTCTATTAATCTTTCCTATCTTCTCTGTTTTATTAATGTGGTCTCCTTTCGTTACTTTGAATAGTTTCTTTTGATATATATTCCAATCACTTACTTTCTTTTTAGTCGTGTCTAATATGCTCTTAAACCATCATTATGACACATAATATTTATTTTTACAGTTTCCAGGTCTATTGAAAAGACTCAGGTCTTTTTTCATTTCTAAAAATACCTTATGTTTTCTATTTCCTTTCTGAGAGAAAACTAATATTTTTATACCCATGATTTTTAGTCTGTACATGGTGATTCTATTACTTGGAGGGAATATAGTCTGTTTCTGCTATTTATTATTAATTTTGATTCTTCATGACATCATTTATCATCACACAGCTAGATTATCGTTGATTGTATTCTAAACTTTGTATTAAAATGTCATTATTTTAGGGGCACCTGGGTGGCTCAGTTGGTTAAGCAACTCACTTCGGTTCAGGTCATGACCTCATGGTTCATGGGTTCAAGCCCCACATCGGGCTCTCCTCTGTCAGTGCAGAGCCTGCTTGAGATTCTCTGTCTCCCTCCTTGTGCTCTCTCTCTCAAAAATAAGTAAACATTATTTTTTTAAGTCATTATTTAAAAAAAAAACAATCAAGGCCTAGAATGATGTCATCTTTCTTTTGGAAAGATTTATATATTTTTTGTCTCTCAGATGCTTCAAGAGACTATAAATCTGGCATCACCTTAGAGATTTATTAGAGCATTCATATGATTCAAATCCAGGCTGCTCTCTGGCAAGGGATGGCATATTTCTAGTTTACCTTTTATTCTAAAATTAAGCTTTTTAGGTTTCCAATGTACATCAGGGGACTTTACCAGGGCCTTGCTCTGGGTAGAATCTGGACCTTAATTTGCTTTTCTTTTAACTAAGGGAGGCTATGAAAAGTGTTGTTCAGCCTCTTAATCATCTTTTCTGGATTAGCAAACAGACCCTGAGCAAAAATTGTACTTATAGCCAATTGATTTGTCCTCCCTATGTCTCAGTTTTCCCTTGTGTGAAATGAGGTAAACACCAGGACAAGGCTCCTAAGATTGTGGTAAGGATTAAATGAGTCAAGAATCTGCAACAGGTGTCTGGTGCATGGCAAGAGCTTAAATTATTGTCTATCAATATTATTTATAATATCAGGTTCTCTGAAGTAATTGTGGTAGTCCCAGTTTATTACTGTTACCTGGACAGCTACCAATATAAATCTGACAGATTTTTCCACTTTATTCCACAAATATTTATTGAATAATTTTATGGGTTAAAGTACCTGTCAAGACAGTCACGGGAAGCACTTATCTCTACAGATTTTACAGAATAGCAATAGGCATTAATATACAAAGTAATGAGGGCCAGTTGTAGAATTAATAGCAAAGGCAATCAAACATTTCTTGAGTAAGCAACTTCTGAGAAGCTTGTTTTCTTGTGGCCATCCAAATGCATGCAAACTTTATATTTAAAACTCTCAGTTGTTTCAGGAAGAAAGTTACTGTTTATAAAGAAAGAATGAAATTTTGGTGCTGAGGCCTAAATCGATTTCAGTTGACTGTCACAAACAAGCTAAAATAACTAACATTAGAATACTGGAGGTGTTGTTGTTGTTGTTGTTGCTGTTGTTTTGTTATTCTGTTGTGTTTGTACTCCTTTGCTAAGCATCAGAAATTCTTTAGTGAATATAAAGTTAAGATAGGAGAGTAAATGCTAACTCAATTATTGTTCACATAACTAGTCATATTTTAAAGCCTTATATTAATACATTATTACATTAAAATAAAGAGTAGTTCTGAAAGGACAGAAAATCATCATGATTAAAGGTAATTTGGATGAAATGTCAACTGATTAAAACCAGATTCTGATATATGCTGATATTAGGCATAATTTTTCATGCTGGGATGTTTTATTCTTTCACACTATTATCCACTGGATATTTTGTTCCTACTCTACATGCTGTATTACCAGCATGATGAATATTCCACTTGTCTCTATGTAGATTGTCTCTTCAATACCTGTAGCGAGGAAATCAGCATTCTTTGTTAGCAAGACTCTGAATATCCACTTCAGTCTTACAGTGAAATGAACTAACGTGAATGTTTATGTCACCTAAGTGATAATCAGGGAAAATTTATTCATGTATTCTCTTAAACTGTACATTTATTAAGGTTCCTGAAATTGTTTGTCATTTTCAAGTAGTTAATTTGTGAGATGTAGGACAGTCAAGGTCCTTTACAATTCAGTCCCTCCCTGTCTTGGAAACTGAGTACATACATTCCCCTTCTACCTACCAAGAAACCTGCAACCCTAGTAAATAAGATCCACCAGTTTTTGATCGCACTAGCAAGGAGATGACAATGGTGAAGTGATGTGAGCTGGTCCACCCAGAGTGCCAGCAATAAGGAGGAAAATGGTCTATAGATAATTTAAAAAACATAATAAAATCAACCAAAATCAGTCTACTTTTCATCATCACCATGCATTGGCAGTTCTAAAAAATGACAATAATAGTATCCAGCCCAAAATGTTTTGTAAAGGTAAGCTCTAAATAATTGCAGTTAATGCTGTGTTGTCCCATAATACCTGGCAACATTCTTCACACATTGTTTATGAGCAATAGTCTATATTAAATAGATACATATGAGTTCAAGTGGATGAAAAAAATGTCTCCACATCTAACATGTATTCATTATACTAAAAAACATACAAAATAAAAGTGATTCTACTGAATGGAGAAAAAGAGTCTAAAGATAGAACATACTACAATTTGGATAACTCAAGTTATTATTTTTAAAAATCTGATTGTGAGTAAGGTGTATTTTTTTAAATTATTTTCTTATCTATACCTTTCTGGAAATACACAAAAATATTAAAATCACTGTTCCATTAGATACCACTAGAAACTTTTACTTAGGCTGATAATAACCAATTAAGTAAAGTTCTTTGGAGATCCTCATGAATGTTTCTTACTGTTCCATCTTCTAGCCTAAATCTTCATAAAGAAATATATTTTGAATACATTTTGTTAATCAATTCATTCTATAGAATAATTTCTTAATTAGGTATTCTCAAGCTGTTTATTGAAAAAACAGAGAATGGGTTGCAAGTGGCATAACCATAAGTAAGCAGTCCTGAATGCTTTTATATTTTAAATCAGTCCTACCCATTACCTTCCACAAATAGCAATAATTTTTAAGTTTCTTAGCCTTGAATTAATAAAAATTTATAAAACTTATTTAATAATACTGGGTAATCAGAATAATTTAAGGACTAAGATTAGGTTCTAAGACTACAAGGAATAAAAATCATGTTAACCTCCAGTATTTTTAAATTTTGAAATAACTGGCTTCTTAGCAGGAAAAATTATATTGATGTAGAAATGAAGATAAATTTTCCAATGTGCCTCTAACATCACTAAGAAGAGTTAACCTTTGTGAGCAATGCTTTTATGTCAGGGAGTGTTTTAATTGCTTTATTTGCATTATCTTCTTTAATCCTTATTAACAACCCCATGAAGTGGGGACATTGCTATTCTCATTTTATGAAGCAAATGAAAATGATCAAAAGCCCAACACATCACAGTTCTAAGTAGTTGATACAAATTCAGTCACTTTGACTCCAGAGCTAAATATGTTCTGAAATAATTATGCTCTAAATGACCTTCAAATTTAACTGCTGAGATTTCCCACGGTGATGTGATATATCAGCGCATAGAAATTTAGTTTGTTAGTATTTGTCACGGGAAATCATTTTTCAGGGGAAAAAATAATGGTTCCAAACACTGTATGGAAGTCATTGACTAGGTTCCAATGCTTCTTTTTTTTTTTTTTTTAATTTTTTTTTTCAACGTTTATTTATTTTGGGGACAGAGAGAGACAGAGCATGAACGGGGGAGGGGCAGAGAGAGAGGGAGACACAGAATCGGAAACAGGCTCCAGGCTCTGAGCCATCAGCCCAGAGCCTGACACGGGGCTCGAACTGACGGACCGCGAGATCATGACCTGGCTGAAGTCGGACGCTTAACCGACTGCGCCACCCAGGCGCCCCGGTTTCAATGCTTCTATGACACATTAAAATTAGAATTAGCCACTGGGTGGCTCAGTGGGTTAAGTGTGTGATTCTTGATTTTGGCTCAGGCCATGATCTCACGGTGTGTGAATTTGAGCCCTGTGTCGGGCTCTGCACTGACAGAGTGGAGCCTGCTTGGGATTTTGGCCCCCTCTCTTTCTCTCTGCCTCTCTCCTGCTCCCTCTCTCTCTTTCTCAAAAATAAATAAACATTAAAAAAAAAAAAAGAAAGAAAAGAAAGAGAAGGTCTACCTTAAGTGTGAAAACACAAAAATAAATTCCAATAGAGCATAGAGGACAAAGAAGGCAAAAGGTAAATGTGATTTAAAGCATCAGTCTTTGAAGAGTATGATTTCACAGACAGAAAAGGGAAAGAAATAAGGCACTCAGGAGCAAATTAGTAATGAAGCAAAGTAAAATAAAGTAAAATTAAATTAAATTACATTACATTAAATTAAATTACATTAAATTAAATTTAAGGGTCAACAAGACAAAAGAGAATAAAAAAAAATCAGATAGAACACCCATCCTGACCAACAGCAATATCAACCTAAAGAAGTTTACTTTGCCACACTAACATAGGAGTCTTCATTGAACAAGAAATCTTGGAAACCACCCCAAATTCAAAAAACATGAACAGAAAGTAATAAATCTCTACAAATGTGTAACAAACTTATAAAAAATGAGACTTGACACCCCTCCATTAAGAAATCCTGCTTTCTCGGGGAACCTGGATGACTCAGTCGGTTAAGCGTATGACTTCAGCTGAGGTCATGATCTCACAGTTGTGAGTTCCAGCCCCGCATCAGGCTCTGTGCTGATGGCTCAGAGCCTGGAGCCTGCTTTGGATTCTGTGTCTCCCTCCTTCTGTGCCCCTCCTTCACTTGCACTCTGTCTCTCTGTCTCTCAAACATTAAAAAAATTTTTTTTAAAGAAAATAAAAAGAAATCCTGCCTCCTTGCTCCCAAGAACACAACCATGAAGTAGAATAAATGAAAACAAAACCAAAAAGACTACAGGACCCTTCAAACTGAATTAAATACAATCAAGTAAACATTTAAAGATTAAAACAAGCAAAGATATTGAAAGGGAAGATATTTAGGGGCGCCTGGGTGGCTCAGTCGGTTGAGCTCAGGCTGACCTTTGGCTCAGGTCATGATCTCGCGGTTTGTGAGTTTGGGCTCACGTTGGGCTCTGTGCTGACAGCTCGGAGCCCGCAGCCTGCTTCCAATTCTGTGTCTCCCTCTCTCTCTGCCCCTCCCCTGCTCATACTCTGCCTCTCTCTGTCTCTCAAAAATAAATAAATGTTAAAAAAAATTTAAGTAAAAAAAATAAAACAAGCAACATTTTCAATATGGTGAATTTTATAGGTGTCTGTAAAACTTTACACCTGGTAATCAAAGATACTGTTTTTAAGCAATCATATGTCAAATTCATCATATACACAAAATATCATTGAGTTCCATAAAGTAGGTTTATTAAATAATAATCTCTCATCATAAAACAATAAAACTAGAAATTATTAACAAAACTGGAAATCATTAAACAAGTCAAAAACACAGAGGAAATTAAAAGTCTAATAGTAACCAACCAGGGTAAAAAGGAAAATAAAACGGATTTCCTGGATTTGTGATTTATAACAAGTCACTGAGGGAAGGATGACTCAAGTATGAAACACTTTTTATTTTTTTAAAGATGAAAGCACTAAAATAAACTTAATATGCTTTTATTTTGTTAACAAATTTTTAAATCAAAATGTTATTTTTCGATAAATTTAATATAATTGTGAGCTCAAACAAGAAAATGGGTAAGTAAATTAAAAGAAGTGAAAAGGGAGGAAATACTAAAGATAAAAGCCATAACTAAAATACTAGAAAAGAGAAAAATAATGTTCCTCATTAATACATTAATATCCTGGTTCCAGTTTTGTTTCGTTTTGTTTTGTTAACCAACTAAACAAATTGCTATGTAATTTGATCAGGTTAAAAAAACAGAAAGTATAAGCACAAAAATGAGAGGTGTCAAAGGCGAAATAACCGTTGAAAGGGAAGATATTTTAAAAACTCATGAAACTATGTTGTAACACACTGTGCAAAGTAAATCATTTAAAACTTCCCACTTGGCAAACACCACAATAACGATTGCTTCAGGCAAGAATCAACAGACACTTAACCTTGTGGGTTAAGTAGGATGGAAACTAAGGTATTTATTCAGTCTCAAGTATTTCCCCAGTACATCCTTACCAATTGCAAAGAGGATAGGGTAACTTCATAGTGGAGAAAACTGCACCAGGCGCCTTTTACAAAATGATTCAAATTAACACCCCAAATCAAATCAACATCATGTTGCTAAGATGAACTGAGAAAGATAAGGCATCACTTATTATATTCTTTTCAAAAGCACATAACCTCAGGGGGCCTGGGTGGTTCAGTGGGGTTAAGTGTCTGACTGTTGATTTTGGCTCAGGTCATGATCTCAGGTTTTGTGAGTTTGAGCCCCACCCCCGTCGGGCCCTGAGCTGACAGGGAAGAAACTGCTTGGGATTCTCTCTCCCTCTCTGTCCCTTCCCTGCTCATGCTTCTCTCTCTCTCTCTCTCTCTCTCTCCTCTCTCTCTCAAGATAGATAAAGAAACTTAAAAAAAAATTATAAAAAAATGTGCATAACCTGAATTTAGTCATGATGAAACACCAAATAAGACCAAATTGATACAAAATAACTGCTCAGAATTTACAACACTAACGTGTTGTGAAAGACAAAAAGAAATTATGCTAAATTAAAAGGAGACATAAAATAATGCAGTGTCATATGGGATTAGATTCTGGTCTAATAAAAGAACATTAGAAACACAATTCATGAACTTTAAGTAAAGTCTGTAGAACTAGTTTATAGAGTTATATCACTGTTAATTTACTGGTTTGATACCTGAAGTGTGATTATGGAAGATATTAACGTTTGAGGAAGCTGGGTGGCAGGTATATGGAGATCCTTTGTAATATTTTTTAGCAAATTTATTGGGTCTGATTGTATTTCAAATCAAAAAGCTAAAAGCTAGAGGCGCCTGGGTGGCTCAGTGAGTTAAGTGTCTGACTTTAGCTCAGGTCATGATCTCATGGTCAGTGAGTTCAAGCCCTGCATCGGGCTCTGTGCAAACAGCTCAGAGCCTGGAACCTGCTTCAGATTATGTCTCCCTCTCTCTCTGCCCCTTCCCCTCAGGCACTCTGTCTCTCAAAAATGAATAAATGTTAAAAAAAAATGTTTTAAAAGCTAAATAATAACATAATGAAAAATGAACTTAAGCAAAAAAGACACACAAAACTTATTAAACTTCTAAAATTGAGAATTATAAAAGCAATACATTAATTTTGGATATGAGCAAGCTTTTTTTTCACGATAAACTAAAAAATTAACTTCACTATGAGGTAAACATAAATATTGATTTGACCAAGAACTTATTTTTATTTCAAGGTTATAAGTCAGGGGAAAACAATTTTAAGAATGTGAATGTGTTACTATATAGATAAGCAGAGTGCAATAACTTGACATAAGCATCAAGTTCTGTCAGGTGGTAGAAAAGTAATTAGCTTAAGAAAAAAGTGAAGATAACTAATAAAATATATTTTAAGGAACTTCAAATAGAGACTGAGTTTTTTTGTCAGCTAATTAACCAATGGGAGTTTCGATCATCTGTTTTTATCTACTTATTTTATGTTATTATTTATTTATTTATTTAAAAAAATTAATATTTATTTTTGAGAGAGAAAGAAGAGAGAGAGAGAGAGAGAGAGAGAAAGTGTCGGGGTATGGGCAGAGAGACAGAGAATGAAACACAGACTCTGAAGCAGGCTCCAGGCTCTGGGCCATCAGCACAGAGCCTGACATGGGGTTCAAAGCCACAAACTGCTAGGTCATGACCTGAGCCCCTGTTGGATGCTTAATTGACTGAGTCACATAGGCACCCCATTCGTTGTTATTTAAAAGACACATTTGCATACGATTAAATTTTATCCACACCAATAATAACTTTGCTTTTTAAAAGACAAAAACTTCAATTATTACCAAACTATAATTCTGTAACTTCAGGGTGGGTATTTTTTTGTGCTAATTTATGAGGAAAGAATGGATAATTTGAGGGCATGACAAAAACTTTAATTACTCCCTTGCACAGAAAAGAAACATTATAAATATGAGAAGGAATATGGTCTTTGGGGCATCTGTATCCTAGGAAGCTTTATATAAAGTAGACACTGTAAATTTAAGAAAACTGTATAGTTCTAAAATACACAAAAAAATGAACTACCAATTTAAGTAGAAAAGTATTTTTAATGTATATTTTAAAAAGTGTTAATAAAGGGTTATATCTAGCTGACAAATTACTGTATGCCAGCTTAAAGCTTCTTAATTACACAGAAAAATAACAGCCTTTGTCTCATTTGTACTGACAGCCACCTGCAGGTAATTGAATTTGGTTTCCACTGTTTCTCTTAAGATTTAGAGGACTTTAAAACTGTGCATTATGGTGCGATATTAAAGTTGATGCAATGCAATTGCATCATAAAATTCAGTCAGAGGATTTAAAAGTAAATCACTTGAGATAAAATAAAGATGACTTTTAAACAAATCTTGTTTAAGAACCATGAACTTACAGTAAAATCCAAGGTGCACAAGGCAAAATACGAGCACATAAAGTTTGTCTGTGAAGCCAAACTCTTAAAATTGGCAGAATGTGAAGCAATATTTATTGTGGAATTAAGAGACGTCCCCTACATGTGGCAGACTTCCTATGTATAACAACGTGGTGACAAGCCACAAAATATATTAAACATCAGTAATGCTAAACACACAGCCAGAACATCTACTTGTGTGTTAAAAAGACAACAGCAATTTATTATCCTCATGAGATAATTATCATCAGAATGTGGCTGGACAGCACCTGCCAAGGGTGCCTCAGAACGCATCGTGTTTTAACTTGAATATGGAGAATCATATTCTTAATCGTCTTGAAATATATCGAACAATTTCAACCCAAAACATTAGGAATATGACCATTTCAATCAACTATCTACTAGAAAAAATGGAATAATATCATGCTCATAATCCAGTGGAAGCCATAATAAAATTATATTTTATATGTCTTCACAAAGATGTGATTAAAAAGGGATGTATTTTTAAAAATTCCTTTCTATATGAAGATAATTTTAAAATTAGAAAGTAACAATGTTTATACGCCTATAATACTGGGAAAAAATAGCAGTTACAGGGGCCATTTTTTAACGTTAATTTTCTCCATGGTAAAGCTGAAAACAAAAATTACCCAGAACTCTTTGGCATGTCGTAACTGTAGGAAGAGGAACATATCTATATTTCCTGGGTTAACTGTCCCAGAATAATTATTAAAAGTGCCCTCTTGTATTCTCAAAAAGCCCCAGTTTAGACAATAAGTTGAGACAATAAGTTAGACACCTGTATGTTTAAGGCAAATGCAATATTTTTTACCTCCTGTTATGTAAGGAAATGAGCCCACTTATTAGAGAAATAAAAAGATTAGCTCCTTGACTTCATTGAGAACCTTGCTACTTACATGATGGTCAGCAAACCAGTAGCACTGGCAACATCTGGAAGCTTGTTAGCAACACAAAAAAAATGAGGCCATCTCAGACTTGCTGATCCTGCATTTTTAACAAGATTCAAAGTGATTTATATGCACATTTTAATTTAGAGGCATTGTTTACAAGCCCCCTAGATAGAAAGGTGCCTGAATCCAAGCTTGCTTCCCCTCTGGATTCATACAGGCTATTGACAACACCAAGTTAATGGCTCCTTCTAGGTCATGACTGGACAGTGTTGATACCCATCATTTCTAACCCAAAGATAACTGATGGGGAAGAATTTATTTTCAAGATGAGGTCAACATAGAACATACAACTGCAGGTAAGAGCCACATTGCCTCTGCCAGTTCCCGTGATCAGCGGCGTCATCACCCTCAGAACAGTTGTATGAGAAACCAGAATGGGGAGGAGGGTTGGGGTGCGCCTTACCGGCTTCTCCCCCCAGAAGACCCACGGCAAGAGCGGAAGTTCTCTGACTCATACTGGACGAGAGACTTTCTTATTTAGGGAAACATATTTTATGAAACAGATTATACTTTTGGATGGATCGGATTTTCAAACATGTTTTATTCTTACTCATGATACATTTTTTTTTTAATTTTTTTTCCAACGTTTATTTATTTTTGGGACAGAGAGAGACAGAGCATGAACGGGGGAGGGGCAGAGAGAGAGGGAGACACAGAATCGGAAACAGGCTCCAGGCTCTGAGCCATCAGCCCAGAGCCCGACGCGGGGCTCGAACTCACGGACCGCGAGATCGTGACCTGGCTGAAGTCGGACGCTTAACCGACTGCGCCACCCAGGCGCCCCTCATGATACATTTTGAGCTGTAACTGAAGTGTGCTATTGGAATGTATTTCCACCTTGTAGGGTATGTCAGGGGTAGGGTTGTGGGAGTCACGTTCAGTAGATGGGGCATAAAAAATTGTTATCTGAAAAAGATGATTCGCATAAAAAGCCTTAAACTGGATTCATGCTTTTTTTTTTTCTTCAATTCTCTAAAACAGGTAATCGTAATCAAAGAGTTAAGAAATGTTTCTAAAAATAATAAACTTTGCAACCTATTGTTGTTGCAAGCTACTTTTCAGCTCTTTCCTTTTTTTCAGTCTTCAAATATGGAGAAGCTACCCACCAAGGATTCTTTAAAATGCCTCTCATGGGGCATCTGGGTAGCTCAGTCTGTGGAGCGTCCAACTCTTGATTGAGGCTCAGGTCATATCCTGGGATTGTGGGATCAAGCCCCATGTGGGGCTATGCACTGAGTGTGGAGCCTGACTGTATTTCTCTCTCTTTCCCTCTGCCTCCTGTCTCTCTCTTTAAAGCAAAATTAAAAAAAAAAAATTAAAATACCTCTCATGATCACCAGATGCAAAGAAATCATTCAGAAGAGTGACAAGCCTAAAAGCATTTTATAGCCTGAGGGCAAAAAAAATTCCCCAATCAAATGGACATGGAAAAGCAAATAGTAGAGAATATAAACCAAACACCTGCAGAAACATTTGGAAAAAGCAGAGCTTTTCTTTTCTTTTCTCTTCTCTTCTCTTTTCTCATTTCTCCTTCCTTTTCCTTTCTTCCTTCCTTTCTTTCCTTCTTTTCGTTCTTTCTTTCTTTCGTTCAAGAATTTTTCACAATATCTTTAGAAAATGTATGAGCAAAGAGCTAATGTAAGGTTGAGGTCTTGAATAGATGATCTTGTATTTTTTTGTTTTTTGTTTTCTTCCCCCCAATGGATAAGCATTATCACAGTTCCTTAATAAAGAGGACTAAACACTATTATATCTATTGTATATATGTGTACAATTGTATACTTCTGGTAGTCTTTTTGAATCTAGTTGCGTTAATCATCAAATCCTGGGTTACAGTTGCTAAGTGTCCCTATATTTAAACATTTAATCATTCTTATTTCAGTACCATCAAGTTTTCAGGTATCCAAAAGTGGGAAGAAAAGCCTATAAGTAGTTTGCCTTAGAGAATTTAGATGAATAGAGCTTATTTTCTTCTAAGGCCTCCATACATTACATGAAATTATTAGAAGTATTTCATAATGCAAATTCAAAAATTCTGCCAACATCAGATCATTATCATAGTAGGTTATTTCCTGAGTAAAACACTATTATTTGGTCTTTTTTTTTGTCAGTTTTCAAAGAGAAGGTGAAGATGATAAAATACATGAAAGGAAAAGAAGGCATGAATGATGTGAGAATATTGGGAATGAGAAGGGAATGTATGATGTCTAAAATAATATCAATTTCAAATACCACAATAACAACACATCCAAATAATGGGTTAAGGGACTGATTTGTTTTCAGCTACAGATATCATCCTAAAATTCAGATGTGAGTGTTTTCCTTCCCATCTACTTTGATTTTTTTAAAGGAACTGATGATTTCTCTGGTAAAATTCTGTCCCTTAGGAAGCAGCCATGTGTTGAACAGTGTAGCGTCCCTCTGGTAGAAAAAGAGGAATTGTATTTCTATTTAAAAAAAGAAGAAGCAGAACAACTTAAATTCTAGGTCAACTTGTACTCTAATGTAGGTTACTAAAAACGTTGCTCACTGTGTGAGACATGAATAACAACCCTAGAAGTGAGTGGCAGGATCTCAGAGTTTAGAATTCCCTTCCTTTGTTGTACTCCCTTTGTATTTCTCCAGACTCCCTGTCCCACTTCCCTTTCCTCTTTCATGCGCAACCAGCCTTTCCCCAAAATCACTGGCCTTATTTCTTACCCCCTCCCCCGCCATCCCCTAACTATTCTTACACCTCCTATTTGGTGCCAGCCTCACACTGCCCTCTGTCCCTCGGTTCCTTCTACTTCACTTTTAGTCAAAAATAAGTTTCTACTATCTCAGTGGGGAAATGTAAACATATAAACTGCAAACAATCAATAGGTTCTACCCTACTCAAAGTGTAACCCATTCCTTGATTTCTAAAATGTGGACCTAATTCTGTGGAGGGCTGCCTGGAAATGTGTTTTAAGAAGACAAATTCACAGCCACCAGAGATAAAGATTTCCACATAAACTAATGAAAGTGCACTAAGCCTCTCATCTTAAGGAGATGTCATGATTTTCTGAGGTTATCAAATAGCATTTAATAAGTTAGCTTTTTCTAAACACGACATTATATCCCTGCACAGCTAAAATGTTAGTAACCTTTAAAATGAACTTAACACTCTGTGCCCTTTTCTTCATAAAATTTTTAAAAATACCTTTTTAATTTTCTTTTACTATATTCAAATGCCTATTAGTACACATCAAACTTGCTGTTTAGTGATTCAAAGGATCTCCCTATTTTTTTTTAATTTTTTTTCAACGTTTATTTATTTTTTTGGGGACAGAGAGAGACAGAGCATGAACGGGGGGAGGGGCAGAGAGAGAGGGAGACACAGAATCGGAAACAGGCTCCAGGCTCTGAGCCATCAGCCCAGAGCCTGACGCGGGGCTCGAACTCACAGACCGCGAGATCGTGACCTGGCTGAAGTCGGATGCTTAACCGACTGCGCCACCCAGGCGCCCCTGGATCTCCCCAGTTTTAAAATCCCTTATTTCAAGTTAACAATCTTACTTGACAATACAGGAAGCGGAACAAGTGAGTAGAGGACATTTTGGAGTAGCTGCCTACCCCAGATACCTCAACTCCATCCTTGACAGGTATCAACGGGCAACTCTCAGAATAAGGCCACCCTTCCCTTGAGAGTGATCAAGAGAAAGTTCAAAGCACTGAGACTAAGATGATATTTCCTTCACTTTCTCATTTATCAGCAGGACCAAAAGAGAGCCCTAGACACCCATCCATCCTACTCCCCAACCACACAAGTCATAGCAATCTCCATCTGCCTTGAGTCAACAGAGGACCAAATTCATTATGCTCTTCATGTCTCTTTTTATGTTAGT
The DNA here is from genome assembly GCF_007474595.2 of Lynx canadensis. Classification (NCBI taxonomy): domain Eukaryota; kingdom Metazoa; phylum Chordata; class Mammalia; order Carnivora; family Felidae; genus Lynx; species Lynx canadensis. Next base: position 70,290,258 of record NC_044306.2, read on the forward strand.
CACTCAAAGAACACTTACCACGCAGGTCACTGCTGACCTTATGTGTACAAAGTTCCTTAAGACTCTGAACATTGTGTCTGTGGTTCCTTTGTACTAAACTCCCAACTGCTGAGATTATCCACTATGCTGTGGAGAATTCATGTCCCAGCATCAGTAAAATCTCTTATTTTCCAAATCTGTCCTGAGTGTTCCTTTCCCAGCTCTCTTCCTGACTGCTGTTATTTCCTCCTACAGCCACCGTATTATAGCCACTTCCAGACTTATTTCTTTCTTTCACCATAAAGCACTGCCTCAGCTTTGAATTTCATGTTATCCATCAGAGTTTATCATCCTAAATACCATTTTTTCTTTTGGTTGCAGTCATCTACTGATCCTCATTTTCTTCACAATTTTTAGCTTCTGGCTCTCTGTCACTCCTTCAAGATTCTTTGATATTTCAATGCCCTGTAGATGATTTTCCTCAAAGCCTGGTTTTTAGTCAATGTACGATCTTCTGTTCCAAAGATCATGTCTCTCACATTACTCCACTATTCCTTCTCATGTCATGGTCATTACCAATAACCGCGATACATCATAATCACAATTTCACAAACCTGACTCAACACAGCGCTTTCAGTCCAGTATATCAGTTCCAGTAAAGCACTTAACCAAAGCATCCAACCCACATATCTTTCACAACCATCGACCCAATTTGCCTTTTCTTTCCTTCAAGTAAGCAGGAATCTATTCTTAAACAAGAATCCAAGCTTAAATCCATGACCAATAATTCAAATCAGTCTTGGGCGTTCACCCTCAAATATCCTGACCTTCTCTTTATTTGTTAATATTATCTTAGCAAAAATCCCAAATCCAAGTCCAAATTTCCACCTTGTTCCTGCTCTATCTGAATGTGTCTAAGGAGAAGCACCATCATGCTTACTCTTCTCATTTTGAAATCATGATCATGATGTGGCAACTTTCTCGTAATGATGGATAATAATTACACTACCTTTCCCTAACCCATTTACTTTCATACTCTGATGTCCAGCTCACATCTTTTCCTGTTCCCTCAAACCTCTAAAACCTCCTCTCCATTCTCATTTCCAAATAAGTGATCTTGTTTTCTATTTCACTGAGATAATTGAAGCAGTCAGAAGAGAACTTCTATAGATTTCCAAGTCTATATCTGCCTGTTTGTCTATACTCTGGCTTCACACCTTATTTCACCCAACTATACACAATTGTAATATTGTGATTTATACGACACATATATTTGGAGGGGGGTGGGAGAAACATGTATTTGATCATCATCCCTGTTTCTGGCATAGAGCTCCTAAACACTTGAAATTTCCAAGTGATGAGAACAATAAATGTGTGTTTTGTTGTGTGAATGAGGTAACTTTTGTAAACACCTCAGGACGGGAGTTGGTTGCCAGGAAAACCAGCCCTGTGATTAGAGGGTTGGGACTTTCAGTCCTGCCCTCCCCAACCCCAGGGAAGGTAGAGGGGATGATGGTAGGATCAACTACCTATGGCCAGTGAGTTAATCAATCACACCTATATAATAAAAGCCTTCATAAATACTGAAAAATTTAAGTATATAATGAAGCCTCCATAAAAAGCCAAAAGTTAAGTCATGGGGATATGACATACAGCAAAAGAGAAAGAGAGAGAGAGAGGACAAAGGGGGGAGTAAAGATAAAGAGAGTGAGAGAGAGAGAGAGCAGGAGAGAGACAGAAAGAGAGAGAGAGA